>NC_083644.1:11263054-11355554 GCF_963576545.1 Limanda limanda | reverse complement strand
TTGCCGATGGAAGAAACAAAAATGTGCCCAAGTTGGCCGAGGATTAATCTGGATTGTATGACGTTTAAAAAATCCAAGTGTCCACTATAAAAATATAAAAATTAAACACATTTATAAACTCTTTCAAACTGTATGAGAAGATTAGATTAGATTAGATTCAACTTTATTGTCATTGCACAGTACAAGTACTTATTCAACGAAATGCAGTTTAGCGTCTAACCAGAAGTGCAAAAAAAAAGGCAGTAAAAGTGCAGAGTATTGTGCATATTAAAGTGAAAATGCAAATAAATAAGATCTGTACAGTAAGAAATATATATGGAATGTTACAGTATTAACAGGAATTGTAAGATATAAGGACGATGAATACACTATGAGCAGGATAAAAATATAAATATCTATAAATATGAATACACTATAGGCGGGATAATACAGTAGTATTAAGCCTCCCAGGTCTGACATATATCATTTATATCATATAATGTGTTGGGTCAGTTAAACACAGGGATGGAGTTAAGTCTTTACTGTCTGTACATTTTGTTTGTTTCTATATAAGTTCTAAAAGTCAGTCCACTATCAGACTGGCGACTGGTGACCTAGTGTTTCATTTGAAAACAGTAGATTCTGGTTGCTTTCTTTTCAAACCTCGTCCACTAGCTGACAAATTTGGTTTCAGTGAATCTAGTTGTTCGGTGTATTATCACCAGTATTATCATTCCTCTACTCAGCGAGCAGCACCACCTGCCACCTGCTCCTTTTCCCAGCATTCTTATCACCCAGCCAACCTTAGGACCGAGGCCCGAGTGGACTGAAGCTAAGATGATAAACAGGAGCTTGAGAGTTTGGCAGCAGATGAGCGATGGGTGGGGGGGTGTGTGCAGAGGGGATAAGCGTTTTTTTTTCTTCTCGTGCACTTCTACAGTCTGCACAACAGGAACATGGACACCTAACGACCAGCTCCCCCCCCCCCCACCTACCAGGTCACATAGCTGGAACATCCTGCGGATTTTGTCACTCACTCCGCCATTTTTTTCTGATGGGAGGCAACTCTATTTGTGGCGTTTGAAAGTTGCGGCTGCCAAAAGTGATTTGTGGTGGCGTTGGGTCGGCATTTGCCCTAAAACAAGACACCGGCTTCAGATTCAGAAGCGACCTGATTGGTTTAAAGCAGGGGTCTTCAACGTTTTTCAGGCCAAGGACCCCCAAACTGGTGGAGAGATGTAGCAGAGACCCCTACTATATATATTGTATAAAATTGTGTTTTATATTAAACTGGGCCTAGTGCCATATATAAACATAGCTACCCTGTTATTGTGCATTTGATACTAAGCTATTCAAATATTACACAGGTTCATATATTCATGTTTTTAATTTAAACATGTGCAAGGTACAGGGTGGCCATGCCACTGCCATTTATAAACATACATCTTGCATACAACACTGAGCTATTAAAGTAATTCACAGATTCATGTTTTTATTTTAAACATAGATGTAGAAGAGACAGTGAATCCTCAAGCCATCTGTGGATGGCACACATATTCCCACATTAGTGAGATGTCGGACCCTGATGGGTAGCACACAACTTATCTAACCTTGGACGGATGGAGGTTGTCAGGCAGAGGGTCAAATCAGCCTCACAATATGTTGGATCCATGTTAATGTGTATTTAAAGACATTTAAATTTGTGGAAAAAAATTGTTTCGAAAATAAATAAAAATTTTAAAAAAATGTAAAAAATTGTCTAATCAACCAAAGATTCCGCGACCCCCCTGCAGTACCTCCGCTGACTCCCTAGGGGTCGCGGACCCCCTGTTGAAGACCTCTGGTTTAAAGGACAATTCACGTCCCTTTAAAATTGGGTCTTTGTTAAAACAAGAAATAGTTAATAATGTAGCAATTAGATAATAAAATGTGATTTTAGGTCAACAGTATTGCATGTGCTTCCACAAACCACTTCATGACGCCCAATTACTTGCACTTCATCCTATTGTCGCCGATGGAACCCCACGCTGAGTCTCTCCTCAATTAAATTACCAAACTAAACTGGAGACGAGCTACGGTGCGACTCAAGCACGACATAATTAAGTGTTTGCAACGGCTCTGAGAACAACGGGCGCTGTTCTAGGTGAATTAATGCCCGTTCCCAGGTGGATACAGGGCCTGTTTGGCTCAAGGCGAACAGATGCCAATACAGGACTGCACCAAAGGACGGCTGCTATAGAGACGCACGGGCATTGATGTCGGCTTCAAACCTCACCTGTAGTACTCCCAGACAGCATTGATTCCTGTCCAGCACAGAGAAAACGCAGAGACAGAAGCGCAGCTATTGTTTATGTACAAGTCGTTTGAGGCAGATAAACTCATCGTCTGTGCGTGTGTGTGTGTGTGTGTGTCTGTTTCCCCCCCCTCCGCGTCAGAAAATACACACGATTCCCTCCGTTCATTAAGGCTCCACAGAAGGAGATTCCATTAATCTGTTCATTAGGCTACATCAAAAATGGAACTACTTATTAAAATCAGATCCAGCTGTGTGCTCTCGTTAAAGCTCCGGAGCCGAACAATGCTCATGGCACTCGACCAAGAGCCGGCCACAAGAAAGGAGGAAAAAAACTCGACTGCTTTGGCCTGTTTGGACTCAACACACCAGGATAATTGCTCCACTCTTAGCAGGGGCCTATGAATAAACATTGCTTTTGTCAGCCAGCGTTCTGAATCCTCCATTTCCAATTAATTTACATTTGCCCAGAAATGGAGGGAATATCTGCTCTTAATCACTGTGTTTTATTTTCCCAATTTCCCCCAAGTCTTTTCTCATTCTCTCATTCCCCGTCTGACACTTTCATTCCCCCCTCTCACCCGCGCTCTCTCTTTCTTTTTCTAACTCTCTCTCTCTCTCTGGAAAATCCCATTAATCTCAGCCAGTGGTTTTGAACAAAAGCTATGGGCTAAGCAATTGATCCGGGCATTGATCCCACTCGCCTGAACGATCATAAAGGTGTTAAATTGGTTTCTTGGAGGATATGTATTTTTCATTGCTGGCTGCTGCAAGTAGAAGTTCCTGCTTGGTGCGTCTCTCGTTTTTTGTTTTAAGCTAACACGGGTGATGACGTTAAAATATTAAATAGATCACACCTTGAAAAGTAGCCTTAAATGTGGATTTTGAGGCCAGTTTGAAGCAGTTTTTTTGGGGGGGAGCATGTTTTCTGCATTAATACTAAATCCTTATAATGAGTTTTGCTCCATCCAAGGGTAGGTAGAGGCTTGGGATCGTCAAAAAGGGAAGAGTGGAAACCAAAATAGTGAAGTGCACCATTTAAATTGCTGTGAACTTCTTTCTTAAATTGTTATTGTGTGGCTGAGTTTGTGTCTTTAAACCACAAAAGGATCTCAGGTCATTTCCATGTAAGGTAACTCAGGGGAAGGATGCAGTTTGGGGTCAGAGAAGAACCTAGAAACTTCGGTTTGGATCAGGATCAGGATCAGGAGGCAGATCCAGGATTTTCTTTTCCCTTCTCAGGGCGTTTTTCAGCATTTCTTTCACGGTTTTCTATGGAACAATTTCATCAACAGGATCTCAATGGAAAATATTTAGGGGACTGATATTTATGAGTGTGTGAAATTTGGAGCAGCTTCTTTCAGAATTTTAAGGGGACTGTTGGGGCTCATACTGAGGTGTTACTGGTTTATCGCCCAGTCCGACCCGGACACACCACCCACAAATAAATGCACATTCTTTTGCACATTGAGCTGAGATTATCTTTAAAACTTAATGTGACTTTCTATGTTGTTATTATGATGCCTGTAAAATACACAATCTCATATCTGTATTTTTTTGTGATTGTAATTTAATGGAAAACTATTATAGCCGTAATAAAAGGTGTGTTTTGTTTCACTTGGCAAAGTGGGGAAGCGGGAAACAAAAACAAAACACAGTTTGTTTCCTATTGAGTCAACCTTGCGAGAACAAAACATTAAACTAGAAACAGGCGGCGTTATCTCCGTTCTCCGTGACTATGGGTTGAGATAAGAATTAACAAGCCAAACTGATCATCGGTTTTATTGCTCCCGTGGACTTCAACAAGCTGCCTATTTGAACTTTGTAGTGTCGTATTGTGAATAAATCAGCCACTGGCAATCGGCCCATGTTTTACAGACTATTTTCTCTGCACACGAGATAGGGCTCCGATCGCCCGTGTGAAATCAGGAGACGGATGGGTCGTCGCCTCCGTGTCAGAAGGTTCAT
The DNA here is from genome assembly GCF_963576545.1 of Limanda limanda. NCBI lineage: Eukaryota > Metazoa > Chordata > Actinopteri > Pleuronectiformes > Pleuronectidae > Limanda > Limanda limanda. The sequence continues at coordinate 11,351,314 of NC_083644.1, read as the reverse complement.
ATTATCTGAGCGAGCAGGCAGCCGAATTTGTAAGATCAGGCGCCACGAATGTTGTTCATTTGACAGAGCAAAGGAAGAGCTTGTCAGGGAAACAGCTCGTGTCGCCGGCACTTAAAAGGTCAGCGGACTGAACCCCAGCCCCCTGTCCCGCCCGCCCCCCCGCCCGTCTGTCTGTCACCAGTCCCCCCCTCTTCCAGGCGGGTGTCCCCCTGCTCTCGTCTCTCCTGCCATCGTCCCCTCCCCATCGTCCCCTCTTTGATGACCCGGGCCTCTTGTCAGGGAATAGCTTCCAGCCAGGCACAGTGAGGACAGCCCTTTGATGAGGACCCCGACACTTGCCAGCTCCACTGACGTGCAGTGGGGGGGTCCTTTGAAGAGACAGGGCCTTACATGTACCCAAAGACACACACACACACACTTACATGCGCTTCCAGGGTCCTGAGATGGAGCGACCGGGAGGAGAAGATTGGGGAGACGTCCCGTCTTTGACGACCGTCTTTGGTTTCTGATGGTTTTAATGAAGGCATTTGAATTTTACTTTTGTTCTGGATGTGAGACGCCTCGAGTATGAGGCCACAGAAAAATTTGATGTAAAGGAATTAAGGACAGGGAGACAAAAAGAGGCCGGGACGCTGTCAGAAATGGTAGAAAAGGTCACTGGAGCTTTGTTGTACTTTTGTCAGTCATTTTTCCCACTGATAAAAGAACAATGGGACATGAAGGACGCTGTTAAGTTTCTTCTTAGATTTGTTGCTTCAAAATATCACCATTTTATTTTTGTTATAGTTTGGGAAAAGTTATTTTCAAGGCATGAAGGCAGGGTAGTCATATTCATGGGATAGGTTGAACCACTTTTCTGCATATTGGTCAGAAGGTCAGATGAAGGTCAGAAGACAAGCAAACAAAATGGATAAGAGACATATAAACAAGGAGGAAATAAACTCTAAATTACCTAAATCATAGCCAGTCCGGTTACTAAATGTCAGATAAAATGTCCTAAAAGAACCAGAATCCATCCGCCCATATGTTTGTGTCCTCCAGCGCTGTGGCTGATATGATTTTGCCGAGTCAGTGTTGTGCCACAGTTATTGCTATGACTGCCTGAGAGGTAAACAGACACTGTTTGACACCATCACCAGTCAAAACAATCCCGATCAACAAGCACTCCACCGAGCCGCAGACGGTGCTTATCGTACGGCGCCGAGCCCGAGTGGTTGACATCATCTTAGCGGCTAAGGTCGCTGCAGATCTCAACAAACGCTTCCCTGTACGATTCTCCAGTGGCACCTGCCCGCGTCGCAGACTTACAACATCGATCCAACATTCTTCGCCGCGGCCAATTGTTGCGGTTGACGTCGGTGATGAACAGCTCAGACGGTTCTCACAGACTCGAAGCAACAAAGTAACACACATCAGCACCGAAAAACGCCGTGTGCCCGGAGAGAAACATTATTCCCAAAGATACCACAAAGAGCACAATGTTTGTTGATAGGAAAACCGGAGGGGGGTGGGTGGGTTGGGAGAAGAAAGAAGCTCTCATACATTTTCCTCATTCCTTCCTCCTCAATGTGGCCTTTTTCTCTCCGCGAGTGTGGATATGCGGAGTAATGATTAACACAGCCGGGCATGGGAAGAGATTCGCAGCTACAATAGTGGGGGTTGTATTTGGTGTTCAAGTCCACTGGTTCCCCTGTGACAGCTTCCCATGCTCACCTGGCAGGTCCCTGGGAGCCAGCGGCTGGCATTCAGAGGGGGGGGGGGGGGGGGCGGGGTGGAGAATAAGTGGCTACTTAATCATTATCATCCATGGAATCACTCAGACACTGCTGGCAATGGGCAAACAGATAAACCCTGCAACATTGTAAAAGCCCGGCACGTAGCAAAGTGCTTAACTGAGTGTGGAGAGGTTCACATGAGAAAGCTTTGGAGTGCATCCTGGGGACTTTTGAGCTTGTGTAAGGTTGGAAAGAACAATAACCCAGGGTGTGAGGCTGATCAATAGCGATTGACCTGTGAGCAGACTCCCACCACCCCCCCCCCCCCCCCCCCCCCGCAAACAGCTGCCTGGGATGTGTTCAAGCTGCTGAGGCCAAAGCATTCCCTCGACTTCTAGTTCTGAGGACAGGAGACTGGACTTTATTTATTGTTGGATTAAAGACTGTTCTTGTAAACAATTTATATGAATAGAAGACTGAATTTATACATTTTTGTATTTTTTTTTAAATCTTTAAAAAAAACACAATAACTTTAATGGGAATTTCAGATGCTGATTACACCCGTCGCCTAGCAACAGAGCTATGGACCCAAAAAATCTTCAGTTGATTTAACATTAAATAGATTTTGTTTTTATACATGCAGCGTCCGATATGGATCGACTCATAATCCTTCAAACTCCTGAACATGTGCACAATTCACGATGATGTTGCTCAAACTTAACATTTTAAACTGTTACAGATGAAAATACAAACGATAGAAAAGTTGCTAAGTGACGTGTGTATCTGTCACCAGGTGGACGACCAGATGAAGCTGCTGCAGAACTGCTGGAGCGAACTCCTCATCCTGGACCATGTGTTCCGGCAGGTGATGCACGCCAAGGAGGGCTCCATCCTGTTAGTCACCGGCCAGCAGGTGAGTTGGTTTAACATCTGGAAACATGGAGCTCTACCTCCATCCACTGTTTCTTTCTCTTTTTTTTTTTCTATCTACAAAACCCCGCCAACCATGCATCAGTGGCTCCTCGGGGGAAAACCACTGATGCAACATCTCAACGTTTCCCTTAAAGCATTATTGATCCCTCAGCCACACAGGAGTCACTGCTTCATTAAAAATAGATTATTATAGATATAAGCTAATGTCACCAGCAGAATCCATTTTTTTTTCTCAGCAGGAAGACGCTGACTGAGTAAAGCTCACAGCACACAGTGAGTAGGTGGGCAGCTATTATTTTTAGTTTTTTGGTGGGAGCTCATGCCCAAGGCCCAAATGGCCCAAATCCTTAATCTGTCAGGATCCTGTGATTCACAAATAAAATCACACCAACCAGGAGCTGGCAACACAGACTGATCCCATGCACATACAAACACACAACCGAGGCACAAAAAAGTGCACAACGTAGAGTGTACTCAAACACACTTACAGGCGAGAATTGAAACTGCTCAGCGAGAACAAGCCTCTGACCTGTGGCTGTCAGCGAGATGATAAGTTATAAATAATTGATCGACAGGTTCTCCAAAACATTGCTGTTCAACAAAATGTTTTATAACAGAAGACATTGGACTAAATATTGGAAGTGCTTGAATATGTAAGTGCTTCCATTTTTTAACTCTCTGAATGAAGACAAGGTCAGGGGTAGATTTTCGAGAGTACTTTCTAACAAGTGAGAATTAGTACTTCTACTGGGGAGTGGTACAGTCAAGGGGCAATGTCCACTAGAGTTGAAAAGAGAAGGATGGTAAGAAGGAGGGAGTCAGGGAGAAGTGGGAGAGGATGGTTGCGCAATAATAGCAGAGGGAGGAAAAGGGAAGAAGAGGCAAAGGGCGTGAAGGAGTGAGGAAGGAAAGGGAGAGAGAAACAAGTTGAGGGAATGACGGGGTGGGGAGGAAGGAGAGGAAAAGAGGAGGGATCAGGGAGGAGATGATGAGGCGTAGAGGAGAAGGCAGCTTGGAGATACAAGAGAAGTACGGAGGAGGGGGAGGAGGGACTGATAGTCAGGGGAGGTGCAGGTCGGCGGTTTTGTTTGCATACTCCTGTTAATGAACAGCTGGTGTAGCGAGTGTGTGTGTGTGTGAGAGAGAGAGAGAGAGAATCTGAAACAGTTCATTATCTCCTATTATTCTCTGCCTGGCCAGGGGTGACAGCACAGTGATAACACCAGGGATATTTAGACCACAGTAGCTGCATCACCCAAAGCAAATGCTGCACACACACACATGCACACACACACACACACACACACACACACACACCGGCGTGCTCCAGCCAGAAAATAATGTTCCAATACCGTGTCAACAGCTGTGGCATTGATATGACAATCTTAAAATGTCTTGCTCCGATGGCATCAGGAGACTGAGCTTTCAAACAATGTGTAATTTGTCAAGGTTGTGTGAGACGGAGGCTGGAACATCTCCCCTCCAGAAGCACTAACGAGGCCGAACCCGCCCACGGCCGGGGCGCTGGGTTCCGAAGGGTTAATTCCTTTTTTTCTTGATAAATTCCAAAAAAGGCAGATCAGGCCGCTGGAATCTCACATTAGCAGATATTTTCTCTTCTTCTGAGGAACCCTCTGACATGGAGAGAGAAGATCCGTTGAGATGGATTGTTGAGACAGATGTTTCGCTTTGAATCAAGCTGCTCCTCTCCTCTCGCCGGTCATGTGCTGCACTCATTCTGACCTTTGAAAAGAAACCCAGGCTACCAGCAGATTTACTGTTATAGCCTCTCATTCGGTCTCCGTCTCGCTCCTGTCCTTCTCCCGGTCGCTTGCTAATGACTTGTCTGTCCTATATTTCAACATGTCACCAGTTTGGCTTTGATTTTTAGTTTTGGCGTTGAAGACAGGAGGCCCTGGATCAAATCCAGAGTGGCGAATATTTGGCTAATGCATGCAGACATGAAATGACAAAGACTGAAGTGTTGAATGATTAAACAAGGCCTCGCAGCTTCGCAGCCACGTATGTAAAGAGCTGATGTTTTGATAGCACAATGCTCCTGGTGCGCATGAAATTCAAATGCAGCAGAAATGCAAAAACAGATGTTCCCGCAGCCAGTCGCAGATTTCTTTGTGCTCAAACACTTTCTACCCACATCAAACCCCTGTACCCGTCAAACACTCTCACCCTCCACATTCATCTTTAATGTTTAGCTATAGGATCGTATTCATGATGGGCTACGATCTGAAGGTTTATTCATATATTTACTCTCTACGTCTCTCCAGCAGGGATAATAAAGTCATATTGATTGATGGATTGATACACAGGTCACCAGGGTTAGTGCTAAGTCTGCTGTAGCCACATTATTGCAGGTTTTTTTCTCACTCCTCCTCTCATTTTCACTTGGGGCTATAGCAGGCAATAACCCAAGGCATCGCTATCAACAGTCCAATCCTTCAATGAAGTTATTTCATGCACAGTTGATTTTATGTAAATTGATTGACACCTTAGAAGAGGGGGGGGGGGCCAGCGTCTGCTTTTTCACAGAGTCATAACTCTCACCGTCTCGAAGGCGGAAAGAGAGAGGGACAAACAACTAGTGTAGTAAAAGAAAAGGAGAGAGAAGGAGGGAAGACGACAGGAGAAGAGATTGTTAACATTTACTCGACTCTGCCCTCTTCCTCAGACGGATGAAAAACAAGCTGCAATCTTCCTATTTACACGATAAATAAATTCCAAATCCAGGCTGCTTTTAATTGCAAATGGAGGCTCGCTGGGACCTTCCACCTCCCCGAGCTTTAGGAACTGCGCACGCCAACATCTACCTTCCCCTGGAAACCCTCACACAGTCAATTATGATAATGAATTGTCAATAAATATAAAAATTTCATATGGTCCTGCTTACCGTGAGTGGCAGCGAAGGACTTGCCTCCCAGACAAATGTGCTGTAGCTGCAGATAGGAAGTGCACCTGGGAAAGGAGTGCGAGTGTGTGTTTTAAAATGGATGGGTCAGAACAAAAGAGGATGGGTCTTTTTCTATCTATCTCTCCCTTCGCCATCAGCAAGTTTTCACAAAATACAGATTCATTGTAAAAAAAACATTGTCCTCTGTAGCTTGTTTTCTCAACCTCCAAGAGCAAAGCTTAGACTCTTTTTTTTACGCTGCTTTTAAACAGATTTCTATCTTTTTGGCAACATCCAGGAATCAATAAAAGCCTGTAGATCATACTGGTTCAAACCTCCCGACCAGTTTGCACTTCTTCTTACTCTCTTCTTCCTGATTCCAGGTGGACTACGCAGTGATCGCCTCACAGGCCGGAGCCACCCTCAACAACCTGTTAGGCCACGCCCAGGAGCTGGTGGCAAAGCTGCGCTCGCTGCAGCTCGACCAACGGGAGTTTGTCTGCCTCAAGTTCCTGGTCCTCTTCAGCATGGGTGAGTCTCTCTCTTTTTTATCCTTTAGTTTTTTTTGGGTTGACCCTTCGCACTGCAAGAGCCTTCTCCCAATCAATTACATTTTAAATTCAAATGCAGCCGAATGCTTTAGGAGAGGATTAAGGTTTGGCACTGGCAAGAGAGCTGGAGGAAGGAGGGGAGGAAGGGAAAGACCAGTGAAAGGGAAAGTGAGGAAGGAAGGAAGTAGAGGAGGTGTGGTCCTTTTCCAGGAAAGAAAGAAAGGGAGGATGGAAGATTTTACACATAACTCTGCGATTTAAGTTTGCTGGTATGAAATGTTTAGATCAATAACTTTGGCCGTTATGAATCAAAATGTTCACAGGGTGTATCGTCACGTACAGTGGGAGGAGTGAAAGATGAAATGAGATTGTGAGCTAGAAGAGTATGAGGAAGGAGGATGAGAAGAAGTGGTTGGTTTTGGGAGACTTAATTTTTCTCTCTCAGATCATTTCTCCTTCCTTTCACCACTTGTTACCCAAATATGTCTCATCACCTCCTCTTCTCCACAAAGAAGAGTGAAAGGAGAGGATGAGAAAGGAGGAGGATAGTGGGAAAGAGAAGGAGTTGGTTGCAGGCGGGTACTGCAAAGCATTTGAGACGGAAAGGTGGAGGTGAGCCCACGGGATCATGTAGGGAAGGGAGCGAGGTGGAGGGATAAGTAGCCACATGAGTTAAGAGATGAAGAGGAGGGTATCCTGTGTGTGTGTGTGTGTGTGTGTGTGTGTGTGTGTGTGTGTGTGTGTGTGTGTATGTGTGTGTGTGTGTGTGTCTGCTCCCAAATCTGCTCCATGCTCTCTAAGCCGAGGTCAGACATTGCCAGGAGACTGTCATCTCTGTCTTTTTCCTAATAAGTCTGCAACAAATGGCCTCTGAGGGAGGGACACACAAACACACACACACACACACACACACACACACAACCAAACTTATTTTAACATCCTACATTACTGAGGCCGGTGATGTTGATGCAGCTCCACTCAACCTGTCACCTGCATCGAGAGCATCTCTGGCTTATATACATACATCCATCTTTAATCCACAAAGGTCACGCCCTCACTTCTTTATCTTCTCTAAACAAAGAGAGAGCGACTAATGAACTGCTTCACACACACACACACACACACACACACACACACACACACACACACACACACACACACACACACACACACACACACACAGAGACACACACACCAACACACACACCCGGGCAATCAGGCAGGATTAATGTTTGTGTTAGTGTTGTTTGGTGCTACAGCTCAGAGAGAGGGAGGGATGGTGTGGATTGCAGTTGGGCATTAGAGTGTGTACGTGTGTATATATATGTGTGTTTGTGTGTGTGTGTGTGGATGCGTTTGTATGTGCAGGGCTTTTTTTTTTTTCATTGGGCTGTGGGTGTTGCTGGGTCTCAGGGTCTAAATAATTCGGCAGAAACATCATCCATAATGAAAGGCTCACCTGAGGGATATGTATCGCCCCCGGCAGTGCCTGTTCTCCGGCATCGCCCGGGCCTCCTGCAAAAGGAGCCCGACACCGGCGCCGTGCAGAGCTGGCTGAGGGGATCAGCGTTAGAGGAAGTGGAGGTGGTGCTGGTGGGGGGAGAGGGGGAGGCGCCCGAGCAATGTAAAGCCGGGAGATTAAGAAATGATTTGATTAGTATCACACACACATACACACACACACACACACACACACACACAGCTGAACGGAGACGAGTGTGTGCTGGAGGGTTGAGATAAGTTTTACCTGAGGGAACGTGCATAATGTGTGTGGCAGTGGGAAAGCGGGCGTGTGTTCATGCATCGTGTGTGTGTGTGTGTGTGTGTGTGTGTGTGTGTGTGTGTGTGTGTGTAGGTTTCAGCAGCTGCCTGTGCCCAACAATTAGAGCTTCAGTGAAATAAAGCGTGAGAGTAGCTCTGCACTGAGTGAAAATAATACACTCTCCCTCCGTATTCGCTTTATTTCATCTCTAACACTGACAACCCTGTGACAACTATCCCTATCTCAAGTGTTGCTACAACCGCTACTAATACTTTACTCACTATTTCAATTATAGAATTATATCCAAATTGATGATTCCTCACCTCCCAATTTACATCCAAGGCCAGTATACTGTGCCACTGCAGGGAAGTAAGTGTGCCAGTTCTGCAGGAAGCTGGAAATCCAAGGGTGTGGACAGACCAGATTTCATGTCCCCTTAAACTTTAACCTTAAGTCTAAATTCAATATTTCTCTATACCCTTAAACAAAGGTTTCAATGGCCCAACTTTCAACTTTCATTTGGTATAAGAATTATCTTATATCCTTACTGGACCATAGGGTCAGGTATAGGATAAGGTTATCGCAATTAAGGTTATCAAAGCTAAGAATTATTGATGAATCAAGCAAAACTTTGTGTTATTATTAACTGTAATTACATATCTCTACAACTTCAACTCTATCGTAGTTGCCATGCATATATATTTTGTAGAAAGCAACATTTCATTGCATCACACATTAATATGACATATGATTGAACGTATTCTGTGGTTGAACAGAACTATCCAGTATTAATTCTCCTTTATAGTTTTTACTTTGACTGCACTGAAAGTATTATTAGTTCCTCTACTACAACTACCTCAGCCGTGTGAGTCATGGAGGTAGTGATGCAGTCTGTATTTATCCCTCTTCCTCTCTCTGCCCCTATCATTCTCTTTTTTTTCTCTTCTCAGTATTTCTCCCCATATCTTCAACCCTCTCTTTCTCCATCCCTCCTCCCGTGGACGGACGATCAGTCATTTCCTCCCTGCCAGCCGAGCTCTTAGTTAAGCCAGTTGTCGATAAAGACAGGGATATAGATGTCACTCCAGCTGAGGGGAGACACTTGTCTTTAGACCTTTATTTTTATATTTTTCCCCTCTCTCTACCTACCTCTACTGATCTCTCTCTCTCTCTTTCTCTCTCTCTGTCCCTTGCCACTCTTTTCTTGTCTTTAAGTGAAGTCTTTCGCTTTCTATCAAGGAGGAGATTATTACTCTTGGATCATTGATCTCTTAAGTGTTTGTTGGACATTGAGGAATGATTGCGTGTGTTGGGTGTTGAGCAAGAGAGTAAGAGAGAGAGAGAGAGAGATGGCTGCTTGGGGTCAGAGTTCAGGGAAGGATTACTACGAGGTGTTGTCTGTTGTCGGATAACTGTTAATGGGTCTTTGATTTTCTTTAAAAGGCTTAAAGGCCTAATAGAAAGAGAGACAGCTTGTTGTTTATACGACCAGGTGACAGAGCAGCAGAGCAGAGGTGACGGACGAGTCTCACGTTCAAACTCAGAGAAAAGTGGGAAAAAAGACTCTCGTCCTCCAGCTTTGAAGTTGATTTACTCCCAGCTCTGTGTCTCTGAGCTCGGTATAGCCTCCTGATATGAAACACTATTTTATTCCAAGGAACAAGGAAAAGTGCGCATCCTAAAATGAGTTATTACATATCGCATGACTTAGAATCTGCTTACGCGCCCTCAAAATCCCCCATTGTCCTTGGAAAGTGGAAAATAACAAAGCTTCATTGATGAACTTCAACAGTAAATCATGAGCATGTGTGTGTAGCCCCAGTGACAGAGGTCAGACAGTGTTCAGCCAGCCACCAGTTAACCCAGCTCAGCGGGTCAGACCCCCATCAGGTGTAATTGGGTGGGACAGGTGCTGCCAGTGCTCGTCAGCTGAGAGGAGAACCAGAGTAGCTGCCAGAGCAGCACGGGCTGGTAAACGCTCCCAGCGGAGAGGGAGCAGATCTGTGGACATGTACAGCCCTGAAGAATCCCCCCACCTCACGTCCTTCAGTAGGAACAAAGCAAGGGAGAAGAGAGGAAAGAGTTCAGGCTTGTGTTGGATTTGTACAGTCACTGAACTTTGATTATATTAAAAGACTGTTTTTGGAACCAAATACTCTGGTAATACACACATCAATACTATTGATTAATACTTTTCAGCTGGAACATAAAACAGAAAAACTCAAAGAAATGTAGTTAATATTACAGAATTAAAAACAGAACAATAGCAAACCAATCTAAATATATGAGAAGGCCTATGAATGTTTGGCATCGTTGTCTACAAAACAATATAAAATAATTTCTAATACATTTCCTATCAATAAACATACATCAGCTTTCACACCCAGTTTATGTAATGGAATAAATATTGGAACATGGTGAAATGATGTGTATTGATTGACTGCTCTGTGATCAGATCTCATTTCATGTCCATTCGTAAGAAACCAGGACAGCCAGTCACTCAGGAGCTGCCTCAGCACCACATTAACTGTCCGTCACCAGATTAATCAGGCTCTGAGCGAGGCTGGGGTTTACAGACCCTCACCCATTCATCCATCCACCTATCCATCCATCCATCCATCCATCCATCCATCTCTCCCCATCCCGTCAGCTTTGCTTTGTCCCCTCTCTTTTTCCATCCTTTCCTTCTCTCTGTTTTAAACATCCATCTTTGTACGTCTCGATCTATCACAACTCCATCCTCACATCCGCCTCTATCGCTCCTCTTTCATCTTTACTTGAATCTGAACTGCCATTCATCTCTCTTCCTCTTTCACTCAGAGGTTGTTTTCACCCCTTTCCTACTTAAAGTGCCCTGACTTAAATTAGTGTTGAGTCTTCATCTGTTATTTATTAATGTCCCCAAACTATGGAACTGATTTTCAAAAACAGACATTTTATTTACCATTATTGTTATTAAATCATGTCAGGGATGACTCAATATAGATTATGTTCCCCTTATCCGTCCTTTATTATTGTCATTTCATGTACTTATTCTCAAAAAATCTTCCTGTTTCTGTCTCCACTGCTGCATCCTGAGTGTCTTTCTCTCCGCTCTCTCCTCGTTTCTGAAGATATAACATCTCCGTTTCTAAAAATCTAAAAGTGATCAAACGTACAACTTACAGTGTTAACAGAATAACAACTTTGAGTTACATCTATACACTGAACTCTTATTCATGCTCTGCACCATGAAAGCATCTCCTCCATTCAGATTGCTTTTGATTTAATTCCTTCAAACCATGAGTGGGTGCTGGGTTGAACCTGACGACAGAATACAGCGGTGCTGGTGTTAGCGATAGTGAACAACACAAAATGAGCGAAAACGAAATGAATGATCCTAGAATTTGGAGAACAAATGGAGAGAGGGAGCCTGGTTTTAGTTCCATTAAAGGCACAAAGTCTGCCTTAATGTTATTCCGGAATTTGAGAGGTGGGTAAATTGTGTTTATGTGCATTTATCTCTCGCTGCAGACCTGCACTTTCTTCAGACCCACACATGCACCTATGCTCGGACGTGTCTCTCATTAGTATGTTGAGTGCGGCAAACGCGGTGCAGGCAGACTCTTTCTGTTTTTGTGCACCGCGAGGTCAGACACCAATCTGCTGACAACAACACAAACACAGCAAACGTGATTAACCTTGATGAAGAAAAGACAAGCATTATCACTCGCTCTATTTCTCTATCAGACAGCATTTGTCTCCACACAATGAGAAAAAACACACACACACACACACACACACATTATTCCCAGACAGGTATGTCCTAATTAAGCAGCAGCCGAGGCTGCTCAGAATCAATGCCCTGATCCCAGGCCAGCGAGCAGGGAAGCCGGCTAATTCATGTATCCTGCTCCCACCTCCCTCTTCTCGCATAAAACCTGGCAAATATTAATTTCCTGAAAGTAACCAAATCATTTAGAATTCGGCCGGGGATTGATTAACGTTGGAAGTTGACGACTACTCAATATTTACACCCATTGAGACCAATGCAAGGGCCAAATAATGGAGCATATAACTGGCACAATGCTTCACAACATAATTAAAAGCAAGATAATAAGGACATTCTTTCCCCTCTTGGTTTCAGTGGGGGCGCCAATCGTTCTGCTGGGCTGTTAGTGAACAGAAGTGAGTCATGGTGTATGTTTGACCCAATCAATACACAAATAAAGTGTGGTCATCGTGTGCAGGGGTTGTTATGCTCGGGCCAACAGGGGAAGCTCCTTCTCCTGCCCTTAAGGGACCGGGAATCAGGATCAGGAGATAAAACCTTTATTTCACAGATGTAAAATGTGGTTAAATGGAACTTGGTTTAAAATGACAGAGTAGATGTAGCTTTATAAATTGAACCTGTCCTGTAAGTATTGTAAGTGGCAACCATAAAACAAACAAGTACAAAAGAACCATAGAAGTACACTCATAGAAAGAACAGACATTAAAGATCTAGATAATATATCTATGTAATAGATTATTAACAATATAATAATGCAAAAAGTGTCTTATAAACTGACCTTAAGTTATTACATGCAGGGTTAGTGACATGTCCACACTTGGCTTGTGAGAGGACGTTGCATCATCCCTCACAAATTGAGGACAGTGACTGAACGTGGTATTTGAGTCATGACTCTTTAGTCATATATGAAGACAGTGGATCTAAAGAAGGTTTTATACATGTGAAGTGTTTTAGATCACATGCAATGTCAAATGAGAACAGACACAAATCGTACTTCATGGTGTGAGCGCAGGAATCGAACCCCCGTGCTTAACGAATATTTGTGGGTCCCACAAATTACAGACTCAGTGACTGGATTGATGCAGTAGTATAAAACACATGTGTAAGGTTCATAAAGAGCAATCCATGCACGGAGCGACTGCACCTTGTGCTTTTTCATTTCTCTGTTTGGAAGCTTGTTGCCAAAGTGCTCGACAAACGTGCGCTGATTGAAAAGTATTGGACTCTTTTTTACTTTTTAAACAAATCTTTCACCGCCCATCAGCCTCCTCCAGGCAGCCTTTTAACACGAGAGACAAAACAAACTAAAAGTCGCTCCAACTTTGTCTGCGACAGAGATGAACTCAGCTCCTCTTGATTGACCGCCATGACTTTTCTTTCATTTCATCAGGAGCAGGTGGAAGAGCAACAAACCTAATACTTCCGACTGTTTTCTCTCAATTTTAGCCTAAGAAATTTAACATGGCGAGCAGTCGGCTCCTGACGCCGGCTGCCACTTTGTTGGGAATTCCGTGTAATGAGGCCGTCTAAGAGGCTTTCAGACTTTATCAAGCAATAAAAGCTCCAGGTCTGCGGCACGCCGGTATTACCTGGCAGCACTGCAGGCATGTCATTAAGAAGCCTTTGCGGTGAGTTGTGGTGGTGGCAGGGAAATCAAAGATCACCGACTCTCATCCCTGACCTGCGTCTTCCTTCAGCCTCACTCTTGTATCTCGCCTGATTCCTCACCTCAGAGTTTCCTGATGGATTTCGACATTTCTGCCCCGATTATCTCTGAAGTCTCTTTCAAATTTACAACCTCCAGTTTACCTTCTTTTCTTCTCTTTTAAGCTCTTATCACATTCTTACAGGATTTACATGCTGCTTTTGTTGACACTGGGTCTTTATCTGGTTTCAAACACGGCCAGTTATCAGCGTGCTTTGTTTGGAGAGGGCATTGTAAATGGAGAACCTCCAGTACTATATACACTTATGTGATAAACAACTGATGTGACAAAAGAGCCACATTATTGTTGTTCTTCAATGGGACCCAGATAGAGAGAATAAACAACTACTAAGGATGGAAACATAATAAAACATATTTGCTCTTACTAAGTCTACATATTTATTGGATTTACTCTGTAGACTTAAGAACCATGTCAGGTAATAATAAATCACAGTTGCATTCTTTTTATAAAAAAAATGGAGGCTAAGAAAAGTTTTAGCTATTTTAGTTTTTAAGTCACATAGATGGGATTTGATATGGTAACCACTGTGTCACCATGCCCCTCCCCTAAAAATCTAGATTTTTCTAAATATTTATAGTTGTCTTTGAACACAGAAATAAATGATAAAAAAAAGTCTAATAATACTTAAATAATAATACATTTGTTTTCTGTTGTTTTTTTCTCAAGGCTCAAATATGCATCAAATAGGAATCTTAATCTTCATTCTGTAATGTTAAAGTGTTCTAAATAGAGAAACTTAAAAATGGACAAATGCATTAAGTAGGTCAAATTAAAAGGAAAAAATTAAGAAAATTAAGCAGCAAATAAATGTAATTTGAACAAAACCGATCCAAAGCCTGATTCAACAGATCACTGCTGCAGCAGAGCGATTCAGCAGCAGCAGCAAATCCTCTCACCCTCCTCTTGTTGTGTTGCAAGAGTTTTTATCTCTTTGTGAATTTCAACACTCCAACACGCCCGGTGAGAGTCATAACCCGTGCAGCCGTGCTCTCCTGCCCGGCTCGGACAGGCTGCACGCTGGCAGCAGGATTTAATGCACTTTAACTCACTGCCCCGGCCCAAGCAATTCAGGACAGATCCCCCCTAAACTTCAGCCTCCCTCCATCAATACACTCGCTAACTACCCCAGCAGTGAGTACAATCAGACAAATGCTCCTGTAAAAGTTTTTTTAGGGAGGAAAATGCAGCTTCCTGCCCTCCACCTCCCCCTCTGCTCCTCTCTGCCACTCCCATGTGGGCTGATTTAAGACGGGCGAGCTATGAAGAAACTGTTGCCCTCCATCTCTCCCTCTCCCCTGGCCTTATTACTGGCTGTCAGTTTATTATAAAACATTAGGAAAGCAGAGGGACACTTGCAGTTACTGTCCTATCGATCGGCCCGGGATAGATTCTGTGATTTAGAGTCAGCCTCTGCTCGCGCCCGCCACGTTCCCGCTCTCCTATTAAGGTACCAGCGCTTTGCTTTGGCTATTGATGTCTCAACATTAACAGTTACAAGCTGCTACAGAAAATCAATGCTCAACTTTTATTACCGGCTGCATAACGCAGAGGACCTCCCGCCAGCTGATACTTAGCAGTCAAAAGGAGGCGCGGGTGGGCTGCCCGGCACGTCAGGTGTTTTCTAAGTGATATCTGCAGTAATATCAATCATGCGTGGAGCACATGGGGGCTTTCAGGGGCCAGTTAAGGGCCTTGGAGCTTAAGGGTACAGCATAGGAAGGTATAGCTTGCCAAACAAATTAGCACATGCTGGTAAATACCAGCCCAGCGCGCACGGCCAGAGATCTTACAAGCGAGGGTGTAAAACAAGCGTTTTTTATCAGAAACTCTCACGCTGAATAGATTCTCACAGAAAAAAAATACAAAGTGCCAAACGTCTGCGCTTTTCTCGAAATGGCTTTGATCTCCTCCGGTGTCAACACACAAAAAAAACAACCTCTCACACACGGTACAGTAAACTAAAACAAGGATCGATCCGCCTCAACCAGCAGCACCGAGCCGCCATCCATCCATCATCAGCATCAACCTGGACACATGTGTGTGTGTGTGTGTTGTAACGGAGCATCTGAACCCAGGTAGCGTGGATCCAGAGCGGCCGAGGCCTCTCAAACATTTATGAGGGGGGCTACCGAGCAGCGGTACTGCAGCCCCTCTGGGACAAACAGCCCCCGGTTCTGTACTCTCAGTCCCGATCAATGGAGCTCAAGTTCATTACACACACTTTTCAGCCGAGCGGCGGCAACTGTTGCCCCCCCCCCCCCCCCCCCCGCCCCTTCCTCCTCCTCCGATAGTCCAGCAGCCCACCGCTGGGGCCGCATTACACCTGCTTGTTTACGTGACTACGTGTGCGAAGACAGGGCCAGAGAGTGCGTACCAGTGTGTGTGTGTGCGTCTGTGGGTGTGTGTGTGTGTGTGTGTGTGTGCGTGCAAGCAGGGGTTTTCTCCCAGTGGCCAGAGCTCGAGGTTATCATTATGTACAGGTCCGCCCGCTGCGATGCTAATGCTAATGCATTCTCAGTGGCCGCAGCTCGGGTCCCAGCGCTGTGCTAGCTAGGGTAGCTACTCCTCACCAATTAAAGGCGGAGGGATGTCTGGGATTGGGGGGCGGGGGGGGGCGGGAGGACAGGCTCGGACTCTCAGCTGAGAACAAGCTCACATTAGCCGAGGAAAACAGATCCGGAGAACAGATCGTGCAGAGATCAGAGTGCTGCAGGAAACACCCGCTCTAGATTCGAGCGATTTGTTGACAGGAGATCATCTGGTCCCTGGCTGTGATTTCATGCAGCTTATAATTACTTAGATGACTTATTCACTTTGATTCGACCCTGCGCAGCTTTGCCGTGACCACACCGACCCACACGTATTCAAAGTGTCCGACCAAAACTATTTCCAAACTATGCTGCTTAGGGTTTATCTCACGGTAGATGATACCGTCTATTAATGGGGTCAGCCCTATGTTCCCACAGACCTATGTTCCCACATTTCTAAGGATTTTTTTTTCACTGACAATTTTGAAAATTAGGCCCTATGTTCCCACAGCCCTATGTTCCCACAGCCCTATGTTTCCAGATTTATTTTGAAAAATTAGTCCCGATTTTTCCACAGCCCTATGTTCCCACAATTCTAGATTTTTCTGAAAATTAGGGTTAGGGTTAGGGTTAGGGTTAGCGGTGTTGAGCTCAAGAGAGTTTGGAAGGGTTAGGGGTGTTGAGCTTAAGAGAGTTTAGGGTTAGGGTTAGGGTTCACCAGCTACGGAATGGTGAACCCTTAACTACCAGGCAGGGGTAGAAATGTGGGAACTGTAGGGACATAGGGCCTAATTTTGTAATGAATATTAGAAATTTGGGAACATAGGGCTGTGGGAACATAGGGCTGTGGGAACATAGGCACGCTCCCCTATTAATGCCACAAGCAAAAAGTCACAGCGATATGTTGTAATCGTTTTCTCGGGTCAACGAGCGTCATCTCGGTAACATCGTGAACTTAGAGAGAAAAACCTGAGCTGATTCTTGTCAAGGTTTTCTCGGCACCAGTGCAAGATGTGTAGCTTATTACTTGGAGCGATGCACAACAGTGAGAAAAGAACAACTGCCGTAGTAATGCATGGTGTCAGAGCACCTGTCTGGACATCACTCAAGTATTACATGCAAACAGCAGCAGAGTTACACAACCCTCCCTGTGGAGCTGTCTCAAGCAGAGATCTCTCTTTTCTTGGTTGTTTCTTTTCCGTTTTCTTGCTGCTTACGCTCTAAGAGAAACCGTCCCTGACAAACACAAATGTGGGTGCACGCTGTCTGCACACGCACATGCACAGATGTATAGTAGTGGCATGTAATAGCAGGGAGTAGTAGCGTGTCATCAAAACAGACAGATCCTTGTGTAAACACGC
This sequence comes from Limanda limanda, assembly GCF_963576545.1. Lineage (NCBI taxonomy): Eukaryota > Metazoa > Chordata > Actinopteri > Pleuronectiformes > Pleuronectidae > Limanda > Limanda limanda. Next base: position 11,334,060 of record NC_083644.1, on the reverse strand, counting down.
ACCAATCGGATCTAGACCAAAGGGTGGTGGTGTGGACCCTTGGTTTGTAAAGTGTGTTGTGGGTCAAATGTGCGAAAATAAAAATGCAATCAGATGGACCCCCTTTCCCACACACACACACACACAGCTTTGCACACCCGCCCTGTCAATCATTTGTCAAGTTGTAAAGTTCACTCCTTCATGTCGCAGCAGGAGCTACAGTGTCCACAGCGAAGGAAGAGCTTTATGATAACACCTTTACATCCACTACAGCTCATGATGTGTCATTAGTGTTAATCATTCTACAATCACCACTACACGGGCAATTTAAAAAATGTAGGTGTGGAGTGAGGTCACTGCGGTATAACGTTTGAGTAAGATAACAGGTGACTGTGATGCAAGAAGCTTTTTTAAAAAAACTTTAGATCCATTTCGAACACTTGGAACATGTTTTTCTCTTTGTCCTTAATGTCCCTTAAATGTTCCTCAGGCCCGAGAACAAACTCTGACTTTTTGCCCTTGCAAGCATCCGAATGAAAAAAAAAAAGTACTGACGATTAGAGCAGCAGCAAAAATAATCCTCTAAATTCCTCTGCTGCCCTCGTATCCCGACCGGAGCCCACTGGCATCACTGCACTGCCTGGCATGTGGACTGTCAGCTATTGTGTTGCTGTGTGACTGTGCACATTGCAGAGGCATGTGCTTTAACTGCACTGCTGGTAAGCTATATGGTAGTCAGGTGGCCGCTATAAGATTATACACCCTCTTCCCCTTGCTCTTTGAGCCGCCCTCTGTGTGTGTGTCTGTGTGTGTGTGTGTGTGTGTGTGTGTCTTTAGACAATGTGGTTACAAGATACTTCTGGCCCGGCAGAGAACAGCGGAGCTTAGAGGTGATGTGTGTGTGCATGCTGTGGCGTAACCAGAGACAGTGATTAAACGTTTTAAAGCACAGATGATCCAACAGGTGCTCTGGCTCGCTGTCTCTTGTTCTCCCACCCTCTCTTTCGCCCGATCTCTCTCTTTCTTCCTCTCTCTCTCTCTCTCTCCCTGCGTTGAGCCCCTACCTACCCTGTGACCCACACCCCTTTACCCCTGAATCATCACAGCTCCTTTCTTGTCCCTTCATTCTTGTCCGAGAGGATATTTTAAGCGACAATGCCCTGTGAGTCCACTGTCTTACACACACACCCTTACACACACACACACACACACACACACACACACACACACACACACACACACACACACACACACACACACACACACACACACACACACACACACACACACACACACACAGCTTCTCCATCTAAAACTTCATCATGCAACAAGACCTCTAGAGCTGCTGGCAAATGTTGGAACCAAGGGTCAAAGAGGCGACATGTGTTGAGACACAGGAGGACATTCATCCATCAGCTCTCTGCTCACACACACACACACACACATACATACAGTGCACACAACCTGAACATACTGTAAACTAATATTGCTGGCTGCCACCAGCCGTTTGTCACTCCAACTCTTGGCCTGCGTTCGCTGCCACAGTGCATAGATGCCACCTGGCACTAACATCCATAGCTACTGTTGGCGTTACACTGTGAGTCTCAGACTGTGTCAGTGAGGAGAAGATTCTACAGTGAACATAGTAACCTTAAGAATAAGCTTTACAGCAGTGATTTCCTTAAATAGGACAATAAATGATTTTCGAAGTAGACATGTTTTTGCTCCGGCCCAGTGGTAGTTTGTTTGTTCAGCAGGTTTATGCTACTAATCTACTTCACAGATTTCCTCAAAACTTGGAAGAATGGAGGTGTAGCCAAAGAAAGAATGTTTGTATTACATATTCATGGATGAGGCGTATTAAGGGGACTGATATCTATGAGTGGGTCCAATTTGGTGCAGCTTGTCTGAACCTTTCCTCCTTGATGGAGGTATGCACTCTCCTGACCTCAAAAAAGTTACCATTCAATTTATCCTGAAAGTCCAGGGCCTTAACTTGTTCGTTCTCTTTGTTTTGTGTTGTTTTGTAGTTTTACTTTAACAGTAACAAATTGCTCCCAACGTGTTATGGAGGATGCATTAGCACACACACTCATTTTCCCTTATCCTCTTAAAAATATTTCAATAAAACTGGTTAAAATTCTCAAACCCCAGTTTGCTGCAGAGCACAAACAATCACACACAAACACAGACACACACACTCCACAACATCTTCTTTTTTTTTCAAGTGTTTTGTGGTTTGAAGATGTGGAGAACGTGGGGCATCACTAACTCTCTTCAGTCAGTCACTCGACCCGCCCGCTTCATCACATGAGAGAGGGAGCCCAACGAGGAGGAGGAAGAGAGAGTCGGGTGGAGGGAGAAAGAAGTGAGAGAAGTGAGAGAGGGAGAGAGGGAGAGAGGGGGGGGGAAGTGACGCTATGGATTAACTGTCTTTCAAGCTGAAAAATATACATCCCCAGGCGTTTGGTGCTGAATTATTAATTCAAATTTGTCAGCGAAAGAATGAGAGAAATCTATTGACAGGGAGACCCCCCCCCCCCCTTTAAGGGTCTCATTAAAGGGAGGGGGGGGGGTCCCACACCGGGCGCCTCCTGTACTGGCTGCAGGAGTTTTCGGGGGGGGCAGCGGAGGGCTGGTGGGGGGGTGTACTTGACCCCCCCAATGATTTTCTGTCACTTTATCATAAACAAGAAGGGTTGACGTGCCCCTTCGTTCCCCACGCCCCCCCCCAGCCCCCCCTCCACCACCAAACAAACCCCGGGTGTAATTAGCCGAGGGGTTCAAAAGTGCACTGAATGTAAACGAGGTTCACGTGCAGGCGTGGATACAAATGGACACACACACACACACACACACAAACACACACACACACACACACTCATTATGTGCTGACAGGTACAGAGAAGTGGGAGGAGCCTGAAGAGTCACCTCCCAGGTTCAGCCATATTGATTTCTAATTCATTTGAATTCTTCTCACAGATAATTTCCACAGATTACAACCAACACAGGGACTTTGTGTGTCTGCTGCATTGTCGTCGTTTTACACTCGCGCCTGTCAGTCATGCGTTCGTGTCATTAGCTGCAGAAGACTACATGTCTAGGAGCTGTATGGGGGGGGGGGGGTCGGCATTAGGAAGGTGAGAGAGCAGGGACCTGTGGGCGCAGCGCGTTGTCTGAGGTCGGCTCATTGAGAGGCATTTGGTTCCGCCTCCAGGGGGGGGGGGGGGGACGGACTAAGCACCAGGTTCATTGCTGATACAAGTCTCTCAGTATCCCTCTGGCAAATGGATTTTCATAATGCTGAGACAATGTGATTTCTTCTCTCCCCAGCTGTGTGTGTGTGTGTGTTTTTATTAAATCCCAGCAAGTCTGTGGCTCGTCAGAAATGAGAGGCAGCTGATGGGGCCGACTCGCAGAAATGTTTTAAACCACAAAACAGAAACTACAGAAAATTAATATTTAATAAAGCAAAAAACATTGTTTGTCCAAAAGTAAAAGATATTCAGACCACTTAAAAAAATATCAAACAGAAGCTGGAAGCAGAAAATATTTGGCTTTAAATAACTTTTCTGATTGTTACTTTCAGGAGTTATGTTTGTTTGTTAGTTAGCCAGATTACGCAAAAAAATACCGAACTGAAACCAGGACATTCTGTGGAGATGTGGTGCGGATCCGAATCAGGAGCAGATTTTTAAACTTTCTTTTTATCGTGTGAGGGCGTTTTTCCAACATTTCCTTTGATTTCTCAAAGAACAATTAATGGATCTTTAAAAATCAAGGGGACTGATATTTATGGGTGTGTGCAATGTACAAACAGCTTGTGCCAAAAAACAACAACAAACAAACAACAAACAAGTAACACACGGAGTTCCAGGAGAGAAAGTGTGAACTGTCCCTTTCCCACTTTAATTAGCACTGATATTAACATCTTTGGCTGTGCCTAGGGTTGCAAAGGGGCGGAAAGTTTTTCGGTAAATTTCCGGACACTTTCCGGAAACTTTCCATGGAAAGTTAAGCTCGGGAATTTTGGGAATTTTGAAAAAAAAAAAAACTACACAAATTAAACGCTGAGCAATAAAAACATCATTCAAAACTCTATTTTAAAGATGTATGGAATGCAGCACACGCTGCACGTTGAATTTCAACCCTCCACTGTGCATTCTTCCATCAAATGCACAGATAATGCCCAGCATCCTTCACACTACAGCAGGGCTATTGAGGCCTGCTGTAGTGTGAAGGATGCTGGGCATTATGCACTATCTCATGTGTGGAGACATTTCACCCCATCCAATGTAGAAGGAAAGGCTGTGTACATTTGCAAATACTGTGCAAAGACCTATGTTAAGAATGACACAAAGATGCAGAAGCATATAGTCAAGTGCCCAAAGTTTCCTCAGGGCTCAAATCAGCCTATGACAAAACAAAATGTTTATATTTATGTCTGTATATGACAAGGTAAACACAGTTAGTATAAATTACCCACAACATTTCCAGTTCATTCCCGTTAATTCCCATTAATTCCCGTTAATTCCCATGGAAAGTTTCCAACTTTGAATATTCCCTGAATTTTGCAACCCTAGAGCCTGTGCCCATCTGTTGGAGTCCAAAAGTCCAAACTAACAGCCACCAGCTGATACATGATGTCAATTTGTTTTCCACTTCACCTCAGGATAAATCCCCAGCACCCCCCCCCCCCCCCAGCCAGCATAGGCAATGAGAGAGGCTTGTCCTCCTTCCTGCTCCGAGCAGCTTTTCTCTTGTTTATTTTATCAGACCTAAGGCACTTTTTCCTCTCTTTTCCATATCTCTCGACCTCTCTCCATCGCCCCCCCCCCCCCCCCCCGCCCGCCACAGCCCGCCGACCCCTCCGACCCGTCCTGGGGCGACAGAACCGAACCAGCCGCTACCTGTTCAGCTTAACAACAACAGCAATGTGGTCAGCGGAGGTTTTAGATTTGACTTAATATATCCCCAACTGGACCGTACCTGCTTAATTCTCTTTCATAGCCGCCTGACGTCTGCCCCCCCGAGTGGCTGAAGGGAGGGTTTGATGAGGCGCCGGGCAAATTGAGCCCTCATGCTTTATTCTGACACGCTGACAACAGCTCACAGCCCATTGGTGGCCGGTTTTCGGGAGCAGCCAGACGGTTATTATTATGCATTGTTAGCGCCGAGGATATTTGGCCTCTGGACATCGGGCTGTGTGTTAGCTGGAGGGCATGTAGCCACAGTATGCTACCGTGTGCCGGGGAAGTAAAGGGTCACTTTTCAAGATGAAGGGTCACTGTTCAGGGGCCTAATGAGCCCTTTGTAAACCCAGTGTAAAGGCTGAGATCCTTTCACTCTGAATAGATTCAGAAGGGTTGGGAGGGTGGGTGGGGGGGCTATATGTTGGGTTATGTTGAAAAACGTGCAGAAGGTTGAATGTCATCCAAGCTTTCCACAAAAATAAATGTTTGACACGTGAAAACAAGAATCACAAACGCTGTATGAGGCATTTAACCACGACCTGACCTCTCGTGTCCATCGCCTCAGGACACCAGTGTTCTCCATCGCAGCTCGTTAGATGGTTGAACAGCGTCTGACACCTCTACACCCCCCAACTAGGGTTGCAAATTCCGGGAATATTCAAAGTTGGAAACTTTCCATGAGAATTAACGGGAATTAACGGGAATATACAGGAATATACGGGAATTAACAGGAATTAACGGGAATAAACTGGAAATGTTGTGGGTAATTTATACTAACTGTATTTACCTTGACATATACAGACATAAATATAAACATTTTGTTTTGTCATAGGCTGATTTGAGCCCTGAGGAAACTTTGGGCACTTGACTATATGCTTCTGCATCGTTGTGTCATTCTTAACATGGGTCTTTGCACAGTATTTGCAAATGTACACAGCCTTTCCTTCTACATTGGATGGGGTGAAATGTCTCCACACATGAGAGAGTGCACGTGGCATTGTTCTGTAGAATAAGATGAGAAAAAGTTTGTAAAAAAACACTAATGCAATGCCAGAGATATAAATAGTTAGCCAAACAATTGGAATATTCTGTAAAAATATTTTACAATTGATGGATAAATGAATGGAAATAGGCTAGATGAACAGATGAACAATCCTACCCCCAACGCCCAGATCCTTTCAGGAGTTCAGTGTATTTTACTTTTCCATCTGTAGCCTTTTCTCATTGTTAATTGTTCAAATGTCTGCGACGCCACGATTCTCTCCTTCCAGAGGGTTTGATATCACAACGTCTCTTCTTGTAGTCCGTGATAGGAGAGTTATGATGCTTGTTATCCTCTTAACCCGGCCTATCGAGTCTCACAGAAGCCCCCATTAAATGTTAAGAAGCGTACAACTCGTTTTTTCTTTTTCGTAACTCGCCTCTAACGCGCAGGCATCACATCGGAGAAAGGGAATTCCCCAAACGGGACTTCGGAGGAAAACAAGGAAGCGGAGAGCTCCAGGGAGCTGTGGTGGGGTTGTGTGTGTGGGGGGGGGGCTGTTACTCTAATGGGGAAGGGGAGTCTCCTGTTAAAGGGGGAGCGGTGGGGAGGATATAGAAATAAATAAATAATGCACACTTCCACGTGAAATGCTGTGAGTGGAGTGTTTTCACAGGAGCCCAGGTGTGTTTGTGAAGCTGTGTGTAGCTGCAGTGTGTGTGTGTGTGTGTGTGTACTCCGTGACTTTATGGTGTTGTAAGGATAAACTGAGGAAAAGAAAAGCTGACACACAACCCAAGTTACACATCACGACAGCGCTCCGTCAGTCCGATAACAGAAGTGATAGCATTGACCGTGCGGCCATTGCCCCTTTGCACCTTGGACCTTATTTGCTTTGATTGCCTTGGCTGGCCTGTTTTTTTAACACTACACTACACACACACACACACACACACACACACACACACACACACGTTTTCCTAGTGAACACGTAGCTCTACCAGTTGACAAGTCCTTGGTCGTCTCTTGGTCTTTTCAGAGTCAAAGGTGATTGGGTTCTCTCGGCTCAGCGCCCCCCCCACCCTGTCACTGATTGAAGCCGGGCTGCGCGGCAGATTAATAATGAGAGAAATAGCCGTGTTGACTTGATAACAATCCAGTAGGGAGCCATAAAGAGGACTTGGCTTGGAAGCGGGTTCAACTTCTCGCCCTTTGAAGCGCGGCTGCTGTAGTAAAAGTTGCCTCAGCTTTGATAGGCCTGTATAAACGCCTGTGAAAGCTCCCATTGGAAGAGGCCGGCCAATGATTCCACGCCTACACAGGAAGTGACCAGTTTGTCTTTCACTCACGTTTAATTGGCCGACTTTACTGACAGCACTTGACTCAATAACCGTTTATGACCCGGTGAGTTTTATGTGTTGTTTTTGGACTCGGCAGGAAACATATGAAGTTTGAGAGACAGGGTGGATTGGCAGCATGTGACCGAGAGGTTTATTGATTGAGGCACTAAAACAGTGTGATGGTGAGAGAACATGGTGTCATTCTGCCATGTAGAACTGTGGCAGCCATGTTAGGAAGACGTGTCTGGAAACCGGTGTCGGTTTTATGTGGAAATAGTGTGACTGGGTTGGAGTGGGGAGAGGTCACGAGCAGGTGGGTTCCAAATTCATGCAAACAAGATCTTTAGAGTCAAAAATTATCTAAAAACGATCGAAATATGTTGTTTTAAAGTATTGTGTGATAACGCAAAAGTATTTTTTAAAATAAATATAGTACATACGCAGTAAAATAATGCAAATCAAAGGGGACTATGGCCATTTGTTACCTATGAGACTAAATCCAACACAAATCAAACTTTCCACCTTGCAAACGTGAAATTAATCAAGTGTAAACAATTGTCTCTGAACTTTAAGTTGAGTTGTTGACTTACACTGCAAACAGATATGTCTATACTAGAATATCTGACTGTATCATGAATCAATCAATCAAATTTTATTTGTATAGCCCATATTCACAAATCACAATTCGTCTCATAGGGCTTTAACATGGTGTGACATCCTCTGTTCTTAACCCTCAGCAAGAGTAAGGACAAACTACTAAAAACCCTTTTAACAGGTAAAAATACGTAGAAACCTCAGAGAGAGCCACATGTGAGGGATCCCTCTCCTAGGACGGACAGAAGTGCAATAGATGTCAAGTGTAGGAAAACATCATCAGGACTAAAGTTTTTAGCAGCATTGATGAGGGTCAACATTTTTCAATACTATATGTCACGCAGTCCTGCTCCAATCATAGTCTCTGGTCAACTGTACAATGCAATTCTTTTTCACCTCTTTGGCTTTTAACCGCCATAAAAGAAGTGAGGCCTGCTTGCTTTTGCAATCACAGGTGAACTTTGACACCGAGTGAAGCCATAAGCTTTTTTTCTTTCCAACCCAGTGTCCACTCGGTGAGGCGTCTCCGAGATCAGAGTGAAATAATGGAGCCGTGTTTGCATGAGTGTGCGTCTAAATGCTATGGATGTGAGTTTGTCCCTGGAGCAGGCTGATTGTAAGGGGCGGTCAAAGAGTGTAAAAACATATGCAGACAGGCGCACACACACACACACAAACAGACACACACACATACATTTTCTCTCTCTCTCTCTCTCTCACTCTCTCTCTCTCTCACAGCAGAGCCAGGATCTAGTCTAATTAAAAAGCACAGCAGTGATTTCAGGGGGTTCTGTAAAAGAGAGAATGAATCTGTGTGTGTGTGTGTGTGTGTGTGTGTGTGTGTGTGTGTGTGTGTGTGTGTTTGTGTGTGTGTGTGTGTGTGTGTGTGTATGTGTGTGTGTGTTTGTGTGTGTGCTGCATTAGGTCGCTGGCTTCAGCATGATCGCCCGTCAAATGAAACAATGTATTCCGTGGGACCTCGGGGTTTCCATTTGAGTATTCGGACGCGGCGCTGCAACGAACTGTGGCTGTTTTATGTGGGGGAAAAAAAAGTTGATAATTAGTCCCACAGTGACTGAACGATGAGATGTAGGCAGGGGGGGGGGTGGGGGGGTGTAGCTGTTGAAGGAACAGGAGAGAGCTCTTAGCACACTTAATACTCCGACCTGACACTGTCTATGAATCATTAATCAATTGTTTATTCTGTTGCTGTCGCTTTTTTTTTATTTCCCATTAACTCTTGCGTCTCTCTATGTTTATTGGACCCTTGAATGATTGTCTGATTAGATTAACCGAAAAAAATTAATCCTTAACCTGATCTGTCTCCTTTCTTTAGTCGTCCACTGGCTCCTGCAGTCGGAAGTAGATTTCAAGCTATTGTCATTTGTGTATATTATTTTTTTCTTTTTTTTGGAAGCCCTGATTCATTATTTTTTCAAAAGGGGCTCTGGTAATAATTAGCAATTAAAATGCTGTCTTTTTGCCTCACTTTCCCCTAATTAGCTTGACAGAGATATTGGGCACGAATTCTCTGTAGTTTCCCCCCCATCATCCACACAAACACACACACACACACACACACACACGTGGTCTTAGAAACCATGGCAACACCTCACATTTTTATTTTTATTTTCTGCTGTGATCTCACCTTGTCGTGTTCCTGCAAATTTAACAAAATCAAACGCAGAAGATTCCCCCACATCCCTCACAGGATTATTAAGCATCAGAGACGATTGATTTTGACAATCTCTGCAATGCAAAAAAAACTCTTGTTCTTTTATTCTATATCGAAATAAAACATTATTCATTTCCAAAAAAGTACATAAGTCCTTAATTCTCCAGAGACTGAGCTCTTTCTGTTTAAAACAGAATTTCCCAACACAACATAATCAATGTTCTTATTTCTCTTCAGCCTTGAGTTTGAAGCTCTAGCCCTGTAATACATCTGTCCTATATTCAATACAATGACTGCAGTGGGTCTAACGCTAAAGACTGTAATGACTTCATGGCAGAAATTACTCTGCTTAATAAAATATATTGTATTCCAAAAAACTATTTTATAAGTCAGCACCAGGAGTGAAGATATGACACTGAGATCACAACTTGTGTATTTTTTTTTGTAAAGAAAGAAAATATCAAAATTTACTCTTTTCGACTCGATACAATTCAACCTGACTTGCTCTTTTATTTTACAAAATTAAAAGAGCCAGAGCTCGGCGTTGCCAGTTGATGATTACTTACAATTGCTATTATTATCACTGTTTGTTTTTCATTTAACAATACATGAGCTCAGTCCAAGTTTATATAAATATAATACATTTTAAATTTGAAAAAGTTGTCTGTTTTAAAAAGGACATAAAACCCTTATAAAAGCAAGAATAAGAGGACAAGCCTAAGAGTTTGATCACGCACCAAATGCCTTTTAACACTTGAGACTTCACAATATTTTGCTATTGACATTTCTATTTAGTATCCAGAACATATAGGAGAGTTATTCTTGGCATAGTGGCTCTGACACAGCATTTACAAAACATTTAACTTGAGCACTTAAATGAAAATATTACATCTGAATGAAATAAAAAGAATCGGAGGTGTTGGTGCGACGGACAGATGAAGACTCTTCAGTAGAACACGAAAGAAAAACCTTCTCCACCATTTTGAGTAACTTTCTTCGCTGTTCTTCATTAATGACTTGTGCAGATCAGAACCAGCCTCTTCTTCCCAGCTCGTTGACCTGCGTAGGACGTCAGTGGGCTCGGCCTGGAGCCCGAAACTCGACTGGGTTGGAGCTTACGTAAGGGGGGGGGGCATCACTGCTCCTCAGTGGGCTCGGTAGTGTTAACGCTGGTTCAGGGGTGTGATAGGGGGTCAGGCAGCTGAGTGGCAGCCGGAAAAAGCACCAAGTCATGTTTGTATCAGGAGGCTCTCTTTTGTCCCAGGCCACACCCCCTCTCCCTTTTTCCTGCCCTCTTCTTGGCCTTATTTAGCCCCCCCGTCGTGTCACCCAGGGGTCAGGGTGAGCACGCACACGCGCCGAGATTCAGCTCAACACACACACACACACACACGCAAACACAGGAGCAGACAGACACACACACACATGCAAACAGATTGCAATAGCATGGTAGAGTGCATCATGGATGGAAGTGCCTTGAAGGACCTGCTTCTCATTCTCTAGACCTCATTAGTTGCTGATTTATCTCCCCCTCCTTCTTCCTAATGCTCTGGGTGAGTGGATGGGGTTCGTGGGTGTGTGTGTGTGTGGGTGTGTGTGTGTAGGTGGGGGGGTTGCAGGACAGGGGTACTATGTATGAGACAAATAAATATTGTGAGTATTTCCATGGACTGGCATCTGTGAACTATAGAGACTTGTGGTCGTTCCACATTAGTCCACTGTGAGCACACCACTCGACTTGGGGTCAAACAATTTAATAAAAGATCACACACACACACCCCACACTCACACACACACACACACACACCCCACACTCACACACACACGCTTCATAATCATGACAAGCTCTGGGTCCACCATTATCCATTTAGCAATTTTTTGTCTTGTCTTGCAATAATCTGCTCAAACCCCCAGTGAGCTTATTATGGTCAAGGAAAAGTGCTTATAGCTGCGCAGAGAGGTCGGATTTCAGAAAGATGCAAATGCATTTTGCACAAGGAATTAGTCGTGAAAAAAAAGAACTTCCCATGTGCCTTCTATCAGTTTGAGTCTCTTCCATGAGGCTGGTTCTGTATGAGGCCTTTTTCAGGGATTATATCACATTCTGTCATGTTTGGATTTGGATTTTTGAAGGCGTTAGGTTAAGGAGCAGCTGTGGCGCTAATACGACTGTAACTCTGCCCTACATAATTCGTTGCCTCCTGGGGAATGAGTCTCTCAGGAGGAGAAGCTCTTTTTTTTTTCACGCCTTTACCTGATTCCCTCAACATCACAGTCTCCAGAGAGGATTCAGAGGAGATGAAGGGAGGAGGGAGGGATATTTCATCATGTGCTGCATTTTGAAGTCCTCTTTTAAATAAAAAAAAACAGCCGCAACTACAGAATTCAACTTGTAATATTAATTACTCTAACCTCAATATGTCTGTAACGTAAAACGACTTGATTTGTCTCCAGATTCAAGGTCGTGTGACAATGTAAAAGTCTCAGGTTGATATTTGGGCCTTGGTGGACGATGAGCTCTCCTGAGTTCTTTCTAATTGTGATTGTCAGAACTGTCTTCCCCACAGAGATTGTTGACTTGTCTGACCTCTCTCTCTCTTCCTCCCGTAGACGTGAAGAACCTGGAGAACTTCCACCTCGTAGAAAGCGTCCAGGAGCAGGTCAACGCGGCGCTGCTGGACTACGTCATGTGCAACTACCCGCAGCAGACGGACAAGTTCGGCCAGCTGCTCCTCCGGCTGCCTGAGATCCGGGCCATCAGCCTGCAGGCCGAAGAATACCTTTACTACAAGCACCTGAACGGCGACGTGCCCTGCAACAACCTGCTCATCGAGATGCTCCACGCCAAGAGGGCTTAGGAGGGGGACTGTGCTACCCAGAATGCAGCTTGTGCGGACGCCACGAGAGTTTTGCCGCGGCACAAACAACTCTTTCACTAACGAACCTAGCAGCTCCGACTTTGACCGGGCGCTGACCTGGAGGACAAAGAGCGAGTGGGTTAGAAACTCTTGTTTATATTGAACTATTCAAGTTCCGATCCGGACGGACACACGTGCACAGAGTATGATAATGTGCAGAAAAACAGCATGTGGATCCCTTTATTCTAAAAAACATAAAACTGAAAAACGTAAAAAAAAAGGAGGAGCCGCTTCTGAACCCCACAGAAAAAGACAATACTAAAAGAAAAAAAGGGGGAAAAAAAGAACTCTTGAAATGAACACTGCATTTGCATTTACACCACGAGATGGCATCTATTCGTCTGCACGAGCACGGACTATCACGACTGGCAGCGGCCGAGAGAGACAACAACCCTCGTGTGTTTGAGCACCGGTGACACAGCGAGAGGCTTTTTTCTGTGGTGAGAAAAGAAGAAGACGCTCTTCATCTCTCACGCAGCTTCGTGAGCGGAGCGGTGGCCGAGCTCTGGTCTCTAACCCTCGGCTCGGAGCTGCTGCTGGTACTGTAAAGACAAACCGGAGCCTCAGACTCTTTCCTGCCATCGTCGTCGTCGTTTTCTTTTTTTGCCGCGGCAGCTTGACCTGACTGAAAAGACTGAGAACGGATGGTAAAAAAAAAAGAAGAAAAGGTCTAAAAACTGAATATTTAATGAACAAAAATGATAAAATAGGCCAATAAAAAAAAGTACAATGTTCTTTTTTTTCCTCTTGTAATGAAGTCATTTGCTAGTCATGGTCACCTTGTGGTCCCCCCCCCCACTTTCTTACTCCGCCTGCCCCCGAAATCATCTTACACTATGTACCTCAGAACGACCAGTGTTAAATAAATTCAGTTCATAACGTCGGCTGAAACAATTGTATTTATAACCCATTTCTCTTGCTAAAAAAACAACCCTCTCCCCCCCTCCTCTTTTCATTATTTCATTCAAACTGGAACAAAACAAAAGTGAGATTGTGGAGAAGGATCGACCCTGCCTTTGTCCGGAAAGACCAAAGCCTGCTGCAGAACAGAAGGAAATGACAAATACCATAATAATCAGTATTATAAAAGAAGAAAAACAAAACAAAAAAAAAGATTTGTGATGTCACAGTTCTGTGAGTCTTGCCTTATTTCATCACCATGCTAGCTAACCGTGCAGATGTGAATGAAAATATGTACAAATATATATATAAAGTAATAATGTTGTAAAAAATTTAAAAAAGAATAATTCACCAGGTGTTTACATTCATGTGGTAATATGGGAGAGAACTGTGATGAAGCATAAATTGCAAAGCAATGATTTCCTACAAAATGAAATCAACTAATTGAAAAAAAAAAAAAAAAGATGATCCCTCTGGTTTGCTTTCTTTGATGTGTGTACAGTGTTTTATTATTATTATTTTTTATTTGTTTTGAGCAGTACTTAAATTATGTCGTGAGACACTAAAATCAAAAAGGAATCACTTAAGAATATTAATTTCCATCTGTGTCTGCTGGCATTCGAACATCTGTTTCTTAAACGTTGCTGTGTAAGGGTTCCATTTCACGTTCAACGTTTTTGTAGCCTTTCATTTTTTACAGTGCTTTTACCTTTTTGATGTACAGTATGTCACTGGTTACGCTTATAAATGAAGGTAATTTATTGCGTCTCTGAGTTCCCATCTACGTGTTACATGACGTGAGGTGTCCGCGCCAAAATAAATTTGTTTACTGTAGCATGTTCTTGTTTTGTTTTCCACACGTGATGCGGGTTCGGAGCAGAAAAAATGAGCTTTCAAAAGAAAAAGAAAAATCCCCCCAGTTGAATTTCTTTTCACTGGTGATGCAGGTCTGTGAATTGAACACAGTATTGTATTGAAGCAAGTAGGTTTGGAAGATGTTCGAACCACATGACCTTCCCTTATCCAGTCTCAACCTGCATCATAGTTCTGTCCAATTTGCTCTTATACCAAAGACTGCATCCTGTGAGCTCTGACTGCTCCTGCTAAATGAAACTTGTTTTTCTAATTCTTCTAAAACACAGAAGCATAAATGATCCTCATGTGGAGTTTCCCACAGTCGTTACCTTTCTGTCCCTCAACACTTCCCTCCCACAACAACCTGTGGTGTTTATTTGTTTACCTTTGGATTCTGCTGATTCACGTCTGCTGATTCTGAGCTTCACCTGCTGATGATCTTCATAAACAGGGAATCTCTGTTTCACCCACATTATGAAAGTGTGTTTAGACTCTGCAGCTGCCCCCGGACTTCCTGTAACACAGAGGTGAACGCCACGAGCGGGCAGCGGTGACGGCTGAGGTCAATGACCAAGTCCTTACTTGACTGCATGTTTTGTTTTTGAACAAGTCCTGCAAGAGAAGCTTGTTGGGGAAGAGGTTTATCAAAGCTTGAGGAAGGAGTGAAGAGGCGGTTTGAAATCCAGAAATAAACAACGTAAAGATCGAGCGCAACAAAAACAGACTCTGAAGCAGAATAAATACTTAAACAAGGACGTAAACAGCAGTGATATTTGTGCAGTCACATGATCATGTACTTTGTCAACACATGGAGACAAGATACATCATTATGCTTTATTCCTTCCTGCTCATCACCTCACGTCCAGGTCATGGGATTGTCTCTCTGAGGCTTATTGAAAGTGTCCTCATATTTCAATAAATAATAACTATGACACTTATAACACCAGATTCTTGCTTACTCCGCAAACCCAAGCTGTCCAGTTCCTTTTCTTTGCTCTTCTTATTGAAGTGGGAAATGATGAATAACTACATCTGATTAAAATAACACACAGGGTGGGAATGAGAGACTCATGACCTGTTGACGTGCAGGATCTAGAAACACGGTTTAACAAAAGTCAGGGAAATCTGTGTAGATACATTTAATTCTCGTCCAAAACTTTACAACAATTAAATCTGTGCTTCTTCAGAAACACTTTAAACCAGTTTGGAATTTTATTTGACACTTCGACATAAGAAAAACAACAAAATGTGGAATCACAATTACAATTAAGTTTCTTACCAATAAGATGCTTTGACAACCCATGGAAGTGTTGCTCACATGTCGCTCACATGCAAAACCAAATACAAAAAAAACCCAACATATTTAAGACTTGGAATTGACCTATACATTATTATCCTACACATCTTAAAATAAGTGTTAAAGACTAAACAAGTACTTGATCACAAAACTTCTAACAGGAAGTATCAAGGGACCCTGAGGGACAGGGACATAACAAATAAGTGACAGAAACAAACAAGTGCTTCAGGGGAAATAAGCTTATCAGAATAAAAAAGAAAACACATTTCACCAGCGCGGATTACAGAATGAATCACAATATGATACTACAGTCACTGTGACACCGACCGGCTCAATCCACGTAGACAAGGCCGTGGCTTTTCTGAGGCGCTGGGCTACGAGGGAAACAGGAAGTGGTGAACTCCAGCTCCATGGGAACATGGAGGCTGCAACCAGCTGGCAAGGAGTCATCCATTTCTGAGGGAGGAGGATCCTGGGTAGATGAAAAGGAGAGGGGTAAGTTTAAAAAGTGTCATGACGCTTTGAGGAAAACGATTTTTATTCACACTACAATAAGAACGAGGTCAATGGAAATACAAAGGTGGATCGAGAAGAGGAGGGGGACTTTTTCATGGACAGGGTTTTTATTTATCGGAAAGGTTTCACTGAAGAACAAACTGTCTCTGAGTTTAATTATAAACATGTAACATCCTCTTTAAAAAGTTTGGAGTTGAATGGCTGAATCCCACTTTGATTAAATATATTCTCCTTATTTTTGTTACATTTAACAAGGTTGTTCCTTCACAAATCATGGTTTTATGTGTGGGACACAGGTCGTCTTTTTGTGTTTTATATTACATCCAACACAACTTTACACCTTTTAACTCTCAATCATACATCTTCAACTTTCGTTTCAGCTTTGCTTCAGTCTCAGTCTTTTATTTAAATAATTGATGAAATAAACCATTTCCAACAATTGTATTAAAGGTTTTTCAAACTTTAATTAAACTCGATTCATACTCAGTTCAAGTCTTTAAGCCTGTAATAAAAAACTGTTTTATATATAAAGTATTTTATTCATCTCACAGCCTTCACCTGCACAATCTTAAGTCTAAATAGAGTTTATAAATTAATTTATTATTTATTAGTGAGGCTCTTTCCCATTACTTTTAACACACTTTGGCTATTACAGAGAGGTTTTTGACCCAAAGACCTAAACTCCTTTAAATGGAAAAGGTTTGTGGCGATCAGACATCAAACTACATCACTGCAGCATTTCTCTCTTGCTGTGGTCAACCTTGTAACACCCGCTGATCCATGACCAGCCTTCCCTTCTCAGGGTTTCCTCTTTTTCATGAAGATCCTTGTCCAGGACTTTTCCAGGACATTTTTACAGATGATTGAGCTGGTGAAACACACGGGAATCGATCGTACACTATAATAAAAGTCTGATTTCCAAAAGATGTGCAGTTCCACCTAAATATGAAAATCTTCTCTTTACACTCTCACACTCACGTCCTCACATTCCTCCCCTCACTGTAATTATACATCATGTGTTATAAACATTTCAGTATTTGGACATGATCTTTAGATGTTTTAATGTTTTACCATATTGTTTTTCAGCCTTGTTTTCACACTGTTTTATTTAAATTAATATACTATACCCTGTTGTTTCATGTATTTTGCTCCTTTGGAAAGCCCTTTGTGTTCTATGCTTGGGAAATGTCAATAAAAGGAATCATTATTATTATAATACATTTATAACCTGAATCCCTTTTTCTAATGAATCATAATAACAATTGCTGTCTGAACAACAATGACACAATACAATTCTGCCTACTGACAAGAATAGACTGAAATTGAATAACCACCACACACTCTCACAATAATAATAATAATCAGAAGGGTCCATGTTGCCTTAACAATGCAGCGCTGCATTTGAACAGACAATATTTACAAGCAAAAAGGTGCTGATGGTCAGCATTAAAAATCCAACTAAGACCAGTTAGAGGGGATGGATATTTATGTTTGAACACAACTTCAGCTGTATTATCATCAAGTCTCATTTTCAATGTGTCTCCTGTGCCTGGGAAACAGTTTCCAGGTTTCCCAGAACGTGTGGAACCCCTCCCTGCACTTGTCTGTCCTTCAGGAACATTCATCTCTTCTCACGTTTGGTTTAACATCCAACACATATAAGATAAAACAATCAGGCCTTCTAAAAATAAAGAATAAAGAAGTTGTTAAAAACAGGATGGAGTCTCTGCACTGATCACCCGAAAGAAATCCCTGCACTAAATACCAACCAAAGCTTTTGACGAGGTGTCCTTCATATTTCCATGAGGGACACGATATTAAGGATCATCGGAGTGCCGATAATGTTGCAGTGCTCCCGTGCAGCATTAGGGATGCTGGTCACAGCCGGGCAAGCGGCCAGCTCGATCCCAAGCGCACAATCCTCACTCGCAGCTTGGCTTGCATTGCCTGGCCTCCTGTCTGTAAATGTGTTAAACCTACTTTCACTCGCCCTGAATTTGTATAAATAATGTATATACATTTATCTGCAGACTCTAACAAGTGCAGCCTCAGGTGAAAATACTCATAAATGCATGCTATGCGCATCCCCGAAGGTGGACATCAACTCCAAACCGGCCAACTCAAAAGATAACCACACAGAGAGGAAGAAAAAAAAAAGAGAAATGAATAACTTGCCAAAAGCAACACAAACACACATAGTTCTCTCTCTCACACACACACACGCACACACACACACAGTGCTGTCAGTTTCTAAACAAGTTCTCCCTTCCGTCCCACAAACAGCCCCGAGTTGTGTCTGCCATTGTTGAAGCTTTTAAACTCTGGAACCACATCACTCGTGTTTACTGAGATGTGTTTGTACGTTTCCCTGCATTGTCAAAGCACAGTCAAAGAAGAAGAGACTGAGGGCATGAGAAGGGAAGAAAAAAGAGAAAAGCTTTTGGAAGTGTTCCAAGATTGCAGGAAAAGGTGCAACTGAAAGATGGAATCAGACGGTTTGCCACCGAGTCCAGTTTCCGTCGGGCCCCGAGGCTCCAGAGGCCTGAGAAAAAAAGCTCAGTGGGAATAAAACGAACACCCACCAGCACGGCACGGTTGCAAAACCTGTCTGTGGTGGATTAGGCAGTATGGATAAACACCGCACCAATCAGTGACCTCGATTGTAATATCTGAAAACATCAATTACTCTAAATGCAATCTAGCTAATTAGGTCTATTATAATTTTTCAGATCAAACATGAATTGATTTTATGTTGATTGCCATTTTATTTGTATTTTAGTTTTACCTCAAATATCAAGATACAAAAAAAACATTAGATAGATAATTATAATTATATAATCTCCAAAATCAAAGTAAAAAAGTATTAATTTGTATTTTTATTTGAAGATTAAAAACGCTTTATTCATCTGTTCCAGTGATCCAGCTGGTGGAGGCTCACACAGGAAGAACAAGGAGGCTCAAACAGAAACAGCACAACTCTTCAGAGAGGCAATTAGCCAACTTTCTAATCACTTGCACCAAACAGCGACTGGGGGACCTGGTGTTTGGCAGCCTGATGGACAAACTTTAAAAATGTAAAGATCACATTAATAGACATGGCACTGTTAATGGGAGCACTCACTATTGTTATGCAAAAAGCCTCACTGTGGCATGCAAAACAAATACGCAAAGGTTTGGAGATGGAATGGTTCGAAGGCCGCTGCTGTTTCATTTCAAAACATGCATTATACATCATTGTGCATAAAGAGGAAGCCTACAGCATTATGATGTTTTTTTTCCACGATGATTATCCTTTATTAGTCATTAAACGAGAGCGAGAGAGGGAGAGAAAATACAACTTTTAAGCACCTGAACCTCGCTGCCAGCATTCCATTAATTGCCTGCACAATGGGGAGAGCCTTCGGAGATTTTTCAATTTCAAAAAATGAGGAGCATGCATTCAGTCGTGCTCATGTTATACCGGCACTTAAATCCTACAGAGCTCACATAAAAAAGGACTCAAGGTTGCATCCGATTGAAAGCCTCCAACTACAGCCACTTCAGAAATCCACTTAGCGAGCGGGGGGTTAGAACATCTAATTCAAACAGTCGCCCTGTTAAAACGGTTGCACCAATGTCTTTTAAAAATACACACACAAACACACACACACTTTCAGGAATGCACTTTTCTTCTGTGTTTGCCTGGCTCCATTGTAAGAAAGATGAACCTGGCACATAGAGAGATAGCAAGACACAAAGAATTAATCTTGCCAGACCTCAGCCAAGTGGCGAGGGTAAATGCTTGAGTGCACGTGGGATCTTGACCTTTGCTTCGACAGTGTCACAAAGAGTGCTTTATGGGTGCGACAGAGAAAGAGGTCTGTAGCGTCTGTAATAACATGACAACCCGAATGTCACGACACTGTTCATCAGCCATAGAATACTGACTAAAGAGAACGTCTACCTATGTAAAAACAGCAAAAAAGAATGATTAGGTTCTTGGTTTGACTTTAAGGAACACTTAACACAAAAGACACAACAATTGAAAACTTTCAAATAATTAAATTAAAGCGAGAAGCAGAACTGGCAGCAACATGAGGCGATTGAGAAGCTAAGGAAAGATTTTGGGAGTGTGAATGTTCAAGAGAGAACATGTCACTAAAATCGACTGAGAAGTTACTTATTCATTTTCCAGCCCACTGGACAGTTGCTTACCGTTGAAGTTTAACATCTGAACGAGCAGAACCTCCACCACAGCAATATCAGGACAAGTGAGTACATGTCTTCAAACTTCCTTGTGCTCAAACTAATTGGACTCCTCAGTCTGCTCCTGCTCATTTCTAAGAAACCATTGTGTGTCGTTACAGGAGCGAGAAGGACGCTTGGACAGTACATACCTCTGCCAAGGATAACCAGAGTCTTGCCATGTTAATAAAAGTGAAAAAATAAATTGTGGCTGCACCTGTCTGCAAAGTTTCATGGAAATCCATTCAGTGGTTTTTGAGTAATCCTGAAAACATAACCTCCTTGTTGGAGGTAAATAAAACCCAATGTATTTCATACTGTATATACTGTATATCACAATCACTACATGAAAAAGAAGAAATAGTTTTCAACACAACAGCAAAAAGACAAGCAACACAAAAAAATTGTGCAATTGAATTACCGAAGACAAATGACATATGCCAAACCAGAACACTAAACTTATTCTTGTCTAATTCTAGTGATATAAATACAAATAAATATTAAGATAACAATCATTGAATAACTTTATCGACAACAGTTTTGCCAGATGTCAGATTTACCAACACTGCAATATAGTGTGAACACATAAAGACACATAAACACACACACACACACTGTTTTTCAATAAACTCAACACAAAAAAGAATCTACTTTTACTACCGAACGGATGAGAAGAAGTGAAAGGGTGTGAGGTCTGTGTGTGTTCATTCGCACTGGGGTTGACAGGCAAACAGTAAAATGTATAGCCAGCACCATGAAATGAGGCAGGGCGGCGGCCTCAGATCCCATCACATAAAACCAGAATGTTTTTAATCTGACAGGACCACTGGCAGCCTTGAGCTGTGACCTACTGTCGAGAGCTCAGGAACCTACAAAGAACGGGATCATCACCAATCACGCACACATAGAGACAGACACACACACAGACACAGCCACACACACACACACACAGGATCTATCTGTAGCTATTCATATCTACATGTATCTATGGAAATCAATTCCAGGAACCACACAGGTAAATGCTATCTTAACAATAGCTCTCATGGCATTCAAATTACTGAGCTGAATGACCAAGCATCAAACACTGGAAGCAAATCATTTAGCTGCTGCTCTTACTTAAATCTGAATGCTCTCCATCAAGAACCTGTGCGATTTCCACCAGCTGCCTAATGAGGTGACATACATTATCTTAAATGTCTTAATGTGAGCGTTTTCATTGACCTGTCTTAACTCCCAAACTGTCAGCAACGGATCAGTGTTTGTTTACACTGGGGATTTTAAAGAGCACTCAGAAGAACACATGAATGCTCCCTATGCATGTGTGTGTGAATGGGTGAAAGGTAAAACTGTGCTTTAAAGCGCTTTAAGTGGTCATGAAGACTAAAAACACGCTATGTAAATACAGACCATTTACCATTTACTGTTCCTCTGCCAGGGCAACAGTCTGCTTCAAGGGATAGTTCACCCAAAAATCTAAATTCACTCATTATCCACTCTCCACTATGCTCATGTACACCATATATCTTGCCTTAATATTCTCTGTGATCCTGTGATTTCATTTTTGGGTGAACTAACCAGCAAATCTAAATCCCACACGCTCATATGATTTCTATCAAGATCCATGAATTATTCCCTGGGAAAGGTTGAAAATCTCTAAAACAGCCAATTTTCCTAACAATAAAGAAAATGAAAAATAAATCCTGTACTAACACTAAATCCAAACCAAAACAAAAGGAGTTCTTTGGCCCATGTTTTGTAGAAATCTGTTCAGCAGTTTTTGTGTAAACAAATAAATAAACCAATGTGCAGGGTTGAAAGCATCATCTCCTAAGCAGAAGTATTAGAGCAATACATGTACATTATAAATCCAATACTCTACATCCTGGAGTGTCACACACTGCATCCCACACCTACAACCAAAACTAAAGAGTTAATGTTTGCATGTGCGTTTACAGTTATAAAGCTTCTCTGCATACATATCTCCTGGTCTTATCATTATCAAAATCCCTATGAAGGCTGAATCTTGCAGAAACTTTCCTTCCATCTCGTCCTCCTCCTCCACGCCTCCTTTTCTTTCCCTCTCTGCTTCAGAGCGACACGGACAATTGCTGGTAGGCCTTCAGCTGCAAACAGCTGCTCTGACGCTGTCACTCTGATGCCAAACTCTCCAGGGTTATTTAGTCTGCCGTCCTTCTCCTGGGACGGCAACAGTTTCTGTAAGCTGCCACAGACTCTTAAGAGGCTGGGTCCTTTTACAGAGGCTGCACTCACACTGCACTAGAGCTTCCTATAAATGAACATCATAGCGTTTAACGTAGATGAAAAAGGAGGAGATATAGGCCCCAGTGAAGATTTAAGAGGGAACATCAACTCTTTGTAATTGTAACAGGAAAGGTTGTCTTTCCTCACGTAGACGTTCTGATCAGCGTGGACCTGACAAGCCCGGGATCAAATCTACTAAATCAATAGTTTTGCAGATCACCTACATGTTTAATCGTGTAAAAATTTGGTTATTGGGATTCCTTTAGATATCACGATAAGACCAAGCCTGGTCCTGGTTGCTAAAGTAGCTATAAAAATTTAAATGGCGTGTTCTGTCATTTTAGATTCCCAACCAGGTCATTGTTTCCAATCTGACTAAACTGCAGAATTATTGAATGGTCTTCCAGTTGCAACTTTAGGAGTCATCTGTAGTTCTCACACACCAAAACTACACAAGAGATTCTTCTCCCCTATTTAAGCCTGATCCGTTACAACAAATAACTTAAGACACAATCCTCATACTCCAACAAACCCAAGGGACAACATAGAGTTTGTCAGTCTCACTGCTTCAGTACTTGTCTATAGATGAGCGCAGGATGAACAACACATTGCCATCCAAATTTGCCATAGAATGAGTGGGGAAGAAATTGGGTTCTACTGGAAATCTACTGGGTTAGACAATCGCTGTGTGTGAAAGACAATCCTGTAAGTGCAGCTACTCAGCAAGTCTCTTCTTTCAAGGTAAAAATGATGGAATAAAATCACTACGACTATGTTCCTACAAGTTCAGAAGTGGTGACAAAAGAACGAGAACACATTCTGAATCTAATCAAGGTTCTGTATTGAGTCAAATAAGGGTCATTGATGCTTTAAGCTTGTGAAATGAATTTGATCACCTTTTGTGTCCATGTTAATGTGGGAAATTATAAAACAAAAAACCTTTTACTGAACAGTATGAATTTGTAATAAAGTTTTAATGCTGTGTAATGTGTGAATGTGCGAATACATATAAAGAAAGAAAGAAATATTGTGCGTATGTGCACAGAGATTTCACTTTGCACATATTCAATGTTCCCGAATGTTTACGTGTAAATGTGATGAAGCGCTTCTTCCAAGTTCATTATTTCTTCCACTAATGGATCCTTTGTATGTTCTGAGGAGATGAACCTAGAACGATAAAATAAAATAAAAAGTAATACTCTTGAAAACGAGCCATTGACCCTTCTGTAAGCTGATGGTTGAAATGAACTGGAGGGTCATTAAATGTGTAAAAGTAAAACTCCACACACACAAACACATCAAAGTTACTCAGACCCCACATTAACTGTCTTTATACTGCATCTTGGATCCAGTAGCGTTGCAACCGAGTATAATGCCTCAGAATCCAAATCTCTGATACGTCTGTTCAGTGCCTTTCATGATCCTAATTCTCTTGCTGTCCTCATTTTCTCGAGTGAGAACATCAGAAGCAAATGAAGAGTTTACCGACCCTATCAACTCCTCGAAGGGGGCCAGAGCAGCGATGGTCTGTTCCAGTGCCCCACCACTGTTTCGCCTACTCCACTATATTTACACTCAAGCCCAATTCTGTGCAACGAGACTCTCGATGGTGTAAAGGGAACTGTTCAACCTTGTTCGTTCAACTTGTTGGTGCTTGAGCGGCGTATTCAACTCCACTTGAATGTCCTTTAAGTGTGAACACGCAGGTGGCAGGTGCTTGAGATGACCCACAGTTTTTCTGCTGATAGCGAGAGCATCATTTGCAAGGTGTGATGTGAAGTCTATTATTCACAATAAATTGCAAGGCAGGCACAAAGAATCCCAAACTGGTACTGCTGGCATTCTTTTAAATTCAAAAGGAATTTTGTCTTTAAAATTGTCTATGGCTATATTTAAAAAACTCCTCTTTTGAATGACTTTGCTCTTATGAAGCCAAAAATTGCATTTCGTTATGAATTTGCACACTTGGATGTAATTGATTATCTGTGTCATCAATAAATTGCTGGTAGCACGGCTCCAAATGGCCGATAAAACAACAACACTTAACGTTTTCGACGACCGAAATTGGTTGGTTGTCCGGCACCATGAATTTAGTGGTCTTCTCTGTTATCAGCTTTGCTATCTTAAGGGAGTTTTAATCCTTTTTTTCTTGGATTTAATTTAATTTAATCTCCTTAAAAGGAATTTATACTCTGTGAAATTCTGAAATCATATTTGTAGTGTTGACGTTTCCAACTGCTCAAAAACTCCTTAAAACAAACATGTATATCAGTTGTATGAGCATTGTTGAATCAACTGCCAGCTCCGAACACAAGACTGACAACAAGTGTGCGATGTCTTCTGTTGGATCTCATGTTAACTGGCATTTGACAAGTTTTCTCTCTAAGACCGTACCAGAGCCTAACAGATCGATGTATATCAAGCTCAGAGTCTAATGTAAGGTGAGTGATGTTGGGTGAGGTGAGGCTGCATGAAGCCCGAGGCTGAATACCAAAGCACAGGGCAGTGGTCCGATCAATACTGGCTCATCCATGGACCAATGAGGTTGGGGTCGTAGGCAGCAGAGTGAAGACACTTCCTGCCAGAACTTGGCTGGTCATTGGTGTCTGAAAGTGGTTACACTCAACTGTGCAGTCCAGAGAACTCACTGAAAAATGATCTGAAAAACTAAAAGTAGCTTAAAGCTGCGAGTTTGACACCAGGTTCTACAGTTCTACATTCAAAAAACTAACTGAATCCAGTGGTTCAGATATTCCAAAGTATAACTTTTAAAGCAGGGGTGATAGATACCCCATTTTTGTGTCAAAAGAAAAATAAGCACAGATGTAAAAGTAATAACAAACCTGCACCCAACTGCAAAATCCTTGCTTTGTAATAACAAACAGTTGTATTTAACCAATATTTTCCTCTTGGCGGGGAGGACAGCCACACCCAGCGTAACCAAATCAGAAACAGACATCCACAACTGATGAAAATGTCAGTTGGAATTTGTGAAAAATCATAAATAATGGATGTTCCACGTAGGCAGGGGAGCATCTTCAATGAGCCCAGAGTGCAGGGCATGCTTTCTCATCTCTAAACCGAGTAGCCATCTTAATGACTGCGCCCAGAGACCTCGGGTCTCCACAAGCCATCCCCCCCTTTTGCCCCAACATCACCAGTGGACCACCCCCCCCCTTACCTTGTCAAGCCTGTCCACGCTTCCAACCTCTGCACAAAGAGGGGAACATGAGCTCTTAAATTAAACATTCACAGCAGCAGTCGCTGCCTGTTTTAGGCAAATCAGCAGAAAATGAAACAAACTGGGCGCCTCAAGAAGATCCATGTGTGTGCAATTGAGACATTTTTGGGGAGAGTGTGTGTGGAGGGGGGGGGGGGGTCTCTTCAACCTGGCAGAGAACAAGAACGCAAATAAGATCAAGAGTGTGTTTGCTTTGCGGCTATACTCATTTGTATGTGTTTTGTAGATGAGGCTTTTTTACCAAAGAGGTTGTGTTTTCACCGCTGTCCATATGTGTGTTGGTTTATTTGTTTGGAAACAAGATAACGCAAAAGCTACAGGATCGACTAAAATGAAAATGAGTGGAGAGATGTGCAATAGGTCAGGGAAGAACCCCTTAAAGGTTGGTGCCCATCCACAGCTGACTGCAGTTCCAGGAATGTTTTGAGAGATAGTATATGTTTATGAAAATAATGAGTGTGTCGCATGAGGTGTAAATCCACATAAAAATATAGATCTAGTGAATTTAATTGTGGTATCACTATTGGGCCTTGGCGGAGGTATACTCCACTGACTGTCATTCTTTTGCTTATAATTAAGACTACAATAGATTTTATTTTGTGGGTAATTTAATTGTGTGTGCTAAGATGGAAAAGAAAGATAGCTGTGCATATTTCATTTAGCGACAGAATCCATAGGATCCTGCTTCGTCCGGACAGAGGTCAAACCTGGGGAAGGATGACGGAGGATGAGGTAGAGACCACTATCCCCCTCTCCTGACCTGCATTCAGACATAAACAGGAAATTGCCTACAAGGAAGGAAGTCATATTTTTTTTACAGCTGTGCCCTGGATGTGGAGAGCATTGTGCGAGAGCGGCACTTTTGATACATGTATGAGACTTACTCTCATATGTGCTTTGTATACGATGTCTGATGTCTCCATGTTAAGATCACACACAACCTGGAAAAAAAAGAGCAGCCAGGCCCACTGAGGACTGTGTTTGTGTTTTGAATGAAACTGGTGTCATTGCCTTTTCCTGTCATCAATAAAAATGGCCTTTTTCCTGCAGCCACAACCACAGATAAACCTTTTTGTCTCTTTGTTTTAGTTCTTGGATGAAGATCAGAGCAGTCGCACCACTCAGGGCTTGTGATCTGTCAGGGTGCACGGATTTATATGGCATCCTATGATACTCATCACATCTGCAAGTCACAGTGATAAATCAGATTGGCAGGCTGCACAGCATTATATATATATGCAGGCTATAGGCTGTTTTAAAAGCAAAGGGGTTTCGTATTATAAAAGATAAAAAAGAAAGTTCTAAACAGGGTTTCAAGCTTCTTCTCTTCGTTAGGTGTTCCCTCATCAGTACAACACAGGAGATGTGTTCCTGTCACTTTACCTCTCACAGGAGATGTGCTCCCACACATCGGAGTTCACAGATTTGATCAATTTCCCTGTCTTGCCAAATGGGTGGTTCAACTCTGCCGAGGGGTGGAAGCTGAGGATGGTGGGGGAGGCAGCCCACAGCCCTACAGGAAGTGATTTAATGTCCAAAAAGACATGCGCTTGTTTTTGCTCTGTCTCTTTCCTGTTGTGTTCTGATAGGGACTTCCTCTCCCCAAGGTGGGTGGATACGGTGTCATCCGTCCATCCATCCATCCATCCAACCCACCCACTGCTCACGGAAATATCATTCCGCTGCCATGCCATCCCAGCGAAAAACTCATCGAACTCTTTGAACATCAGTGCAAATGGTTTTAGTGTGTGTGTGTGCATGTGTGTGTGTAGCTGGGCTGGGTGGACACATTGGAATGATTTACTGAGGTTTTGAACATACAGTGACACGTGAATGGAACGGTAAAAGGAGAAAATGACACACAACCAATGCTATGAAGGTAAAAGGTTGGTGCTGAGGGGATATGAGGAAGAACACATTCATGTTTTAAACTTTGTGTGTACTAGTGTCCTCACGCATCTCTGTGTGTGAGTGTGTGTATGTGCTTGAGGGATAACCTGCGTGTGTACTATGAATGGGCTTGTGGAGCCAGAGGGCTCAACCTCAGCCATGGTAACACCAGGATGATCTCTTCCTGTCTGCCTCAGTATCTCTGCAACCAACTCCCTTCCTTTCCGCTGAAATACATGGAGACACACACACATACACGCACGCACGAGCATCTCCTATTGAAGGCACCCCCCCCCCCCATCCCTGTGCTTAAACACCTAAACCTGAACCTTGTCCTAACATTCATATGCACACAACCTTTTGTCTAATATATAATGTATAATTAAATGAATAAACCTATCATACAATGCAATACGAACAGAGCCTGCAGATTGAGGTTAAGAGGTCTAGACAAGAACTTAACAACACAACTTGAACAAAGGAAGTCGTTAATTTAGTGTTGTCAAGTGCTTCATTTTAGCAAATTAACAGATATGATGGTTTGTGAAGCCTTTTGATAAAGACATAAAGACTGAGGCAAACCTCTCACCAACAATCCCAGTGGGTCATACACATACTTAACAGTAAATTAAGTACGAGTCTAACTCAAGCACATTTCCAGTTGCTAACAACTAAAGTTAGATGATATTTTTGACTAAGGAATAAAGAATCAATTATTTAACTAGTGTCCTCTGAGCCATCGCCTCTGGTGTTTTGTTACAGTCTGACATTAAATCACTTTTAGACTTTTTTTGTTACATGAGACAGATTTATGTGAATCTACCAGTGACCAAAGCACCAGATTAAACAATCTGCATCTGCTCTTCTCTCTGTTGAATGATTTAACACTATTACACACACGCACACACACGCACACACAGAATGACCTACCCTCCCAACCTCCTCTCTTACTCATTCACCCCATCAACAGTATCACACACTGCACACTATTAGCGTTTCACACACACACACACGCACACACAACCACACACAAACCCAGATGTGCGCACACATATACCTACAGATGGAGGAAATAAACTCATTGCTGCCTGTGTCTGCTGAGGATGTGAGGTGCAGTGATGGCACATTAACGATAGGACCCATGACAGCAGTATGCATCAGCCTCACTGAACAAAGCGTGCGGCCAGATTTTAATTCAATGAGGATTGTTTAAGTGAAACAATGGCTCTCGGCCCCACTGAGGGTTCGCAAAGGGTGAGAAAGGTGAGTTTGTCAGTGGTGTTTTTGTGTTGAGGGCTATAGATGATCCCGTGGGTTCAGCGGGGTCGCGGATCAGAAATATCACTGTGGCGCAGAGACATCCGCTGTTTTTCAGGTAACCAACAAAAAGGATTCAACAGTGAGCGGGCCGAACGGGAAACGGTGCTAGACACGCTCACTGTGGCATCATAAAAACTATTTGGAGTTTATATGACTAATGTTTGTCTCATACTACATTTGAGCAGACACTGTTATATTCATAGCATCCTACACTGAACAGGCAATGTGTTGATGGTCACTCAAAGAGTCTCTGAGAAACACGGAGATGATGAGAGTTGTTTGTGTGAATAAGGTCTCCCATACTTGAATTAAAGTAAATACATAATCCTGAAATATTACTGGCACGTGTCTGATTAATACACCGACATCATTTTGAAAGAATTCAGTTAAAACAATCAACACATCCATTTATTTTAGTTCATTAAATAATTTAGCTCTTTGAAATCACTTCTTATAATACCTATTTATAATATTTTTAGCATTCAGTTTGTGGTGTTGTCACATCAGACAATTTTAAATTTGATCACAGTAAAATATCATTCAGTCAATTCTAATTTGTACAGATGTCATGTTAATTTATTTCATAAAATTTTACATCATGTAGTAAAAGAAAAATTTCAGATTAATTTAAAAGGTAACAGAGATGTGCGGTTTAAACGACACACACTATAACTTTAAAATAAACTATTTTAATCACCCATGAAAACACGGAATGGAGGACAAACCTACTGTGTGTGGCCTGTGTGTGTGTGTGTGTGTGTTTTCACTCCAGTATTTGCATTCCTCACAGCCCATTTGCTCTATGCTAATGGATCTACTCATGCAGAGCAGCAGGTCTTAATGAAAAACCTTTGGCTGGTGATCAGTGCTATTGATTAGCCTGAGCCCCAGCTTTAAGCAGGGCTAATTGATCAATCACCACTGGTTGCGTTGGATTAATGGAACATGACTGCTGCTCCCCCCCCGAAGACATATCCACGTCTAATGAAGAGGCCCGAACGTGTGTGTGTGTGTGTGCGTCAGACATTTACGTTGTGCATATGTTAAAGTGCATTAGTGTGTGACGATACAGGAGTGTGTAGAGTTATAGATTTTGACTGATTTTGATTAACCCGATTCAAGCCTTTGCCACTAAGAGGTAAACGCTCTTTAGTCTCATTTACTCTAAACAGACCAAATCTCTGTGGTGCAAACAGACCTGAAGAGCCTGTTATTTTACAGGGAAGAATATAAGTGCATTGATATACATATATTTTTGCTAATACTATATACCTGACCTGCATTTGGCCTTTTGTTACATATTAGAAATGGTTACTTGATTTTGCATCTGTGATATGTTGGAAATTCCTAGTTGACCACAGGTGGAGAAATGTGGTTTTACAGTTTGTCCAGTTACGCCAGTGTGTCATGGGGAATTTTAATCAACAGCTTGTAAATAATTTATAGTAAAACTCGCCTCGTCCTGTTTTTAAGAGCTGATAAGCTATTCAGAAGAAAATTCATTAGTCTGCAGTGAGTTTCCAATATCAGCTGCAAAAACCACATGTCAGTTGAACTATATTTCACATCTCTTGTGAGTCCGAAAGCTGACGGACACGACACCAGCAGTCTGAAGGTCTGAAGCACACACAGGCCAAAACAGGAAGACCCGACAACACCCCAACACACACACACACACACACACACACACACACACACACACACACACACACACACACATTCAAAACCCTCCCATTGAACGACTGACAGTCTAGCTGGCCAGTGGTGGACCCATGGAGGATTTGTGTCTGTTTTTGTCTCTGTGTGTGTGTGTGTGTGTGTGTGTGTGTGTGTGTGTGTGTGTGTGTGTGTGTGTGTGTGTGTGTGTGTGTGTGTGTGTGTGTGTGTGTGTGTGTGTGTGTGTGTGTGTGTGTGTTTGGTGGTGGGGGTGGGGGTGGGGGGGGGGGTGGACTGTAGGTTCCAGCTGGCCTGTCATGGGACTCCCAATCGCGTGTGAGCGGTACTGAGAGGGAGCTGTGGCTAACTTGTCCAACAGTGAAACGCTCAACAGGCTGGGAAGGTCGATTAGGGTGAGACCAGCTCGGCGAAATCAGGACTATAATTTTTTTCTGTTTTTTGAGCAAATACAAATTAAAAAAAAAATCTATAAGTAATTTAAAGGTTTGAAAAGTTTATCACTGAACATTTCTGATAAATCCTAGAGTGTATAGAAAATAAATTGAGCTAAGGACATATTAAAAAATCGAATTCACCAAAAAAACACTCATGTTGCCAAACAGTATTATGCTTTTATTCTGATAGGAAGACAAAACCTCGCTGTTTTGACAAATCAAGCTTTGTAGCTGGTGAAAAGTTTAATTACATAAACTTTGCACAAGACCAAAAAACCTGACAACAAAACAGCATAACGAATCACCTCGTGACGCAAACCCGGCAAACAAAAAAAAACCACCACACTCACAAAAACCTCACGTTTGATTATGATTGGACGCAACAACCTGTCCAGACAAAGTGTCCACAGCAGCAGCAGCCAACCAGGACAGAGGCTCCCACTCTGGCCTGTGCTGAAACCAAAGAACCGCCCTGAGAACACACACACACCACCTCCACCTCCCGTCATTTAGTTAACCTTGACCAACTAACCAGCCACACATAAATACTCACACACCCCCTCTTCTATCCTTTGACTGACTCGCACATTTTGTGGAACGAGACCACACTTCCACCCAATAACCTCTGGTGTGAACTTAATTGTGTATACTCAGGTATTGAGTTTCGGGCCATGCCTGGCTCCCACAGCACTCAAAGAGAAACAGACGCTGTGAACCTGACAATGAGTGAAAAGGGGGGGAGAGAGAGAGGGAGAGAGAGAGAGAGATAGAGAGAGAGAGAGAGAGAGAGAGAGAGAGAGAGAGAGAGAGAGAGAGAGAGAGAGAGAGAGAGAGGAGAGAGAGAGAGAGAGAGAGAGAGAGAGAGAGAGAGAGAGAGGGACAGGGACCACCCAACAGCTGCGAGGAAAAACAAAGCTGGGTGGAGAGCAAAGTCAGCTTCGATCACGTCGGCACTATGACAGTTGAAAGTTGTTGTGCAGTAGCAGTTCGGCGAAGGTGAAAGAGGCAGAGAGGAAGAGGAAGAGAAAGTGGAACCCCCCCCGAAAGAGTTTGGTTTGTATTTAGTCAAATTCGTCTCAAGGCAAAAATTCTTTACCTTCTATATTGTATATGTTTGTTTTATACTCAAAGTAACTTTACTATTTTTGTTCTTATCTTTTAATTAGATTAAATGAACTTGCTGCTTGAATAATCAACGCTACACAAATATAAAAAAAAAAAATCCTAAATGATTCACACAATTTTAGATTGATTTCATTGATTCAACTACATTATTATTATACCAGCTTCAGGACCGCAAACTACTGGACTGAGATTATGATCAGCTTTGAAAAACCACCTCTGAATGTTAAGTGATCAACAGTCAGTTACAATAACTCATGTGACCTTCATCAAGATACTGAAACATTATTAATCACAGAGGAGTTGACTCTTGTCTGGAAAAAGAAAAGGCAAAATAAACCCATACTTTCTAAAAGTAATTGTAATTCTAATAAAAAGAGAAATCTCTTATTTGACATGTTTCATTATGACATAGTTATATATTTTCTACATCATGTGACTCAAAAGTTTAAATAGTTTGTATAAAGTCACATTTCATAAAGGATGTGTGGTAATGTGGTTCTACTGCTGTCCACCAGGGGGACGATGATATGCAGAGTCTGATCAGGTCATTGGAGGCTTCGTTTTATTTCAGCAGAGAGTTATTCAAGTACAGCTGTGTGTGTGTGTATGTGTGTGTGTGTGTGTGTGTGTGTGTGTGTGTGTGTGTGTGTGTGTGTGTGTGTGTGTGTGTGTGTGTGTGTGTGTGAACGTGGGTGTGTGTGTGTGGGTGAGAGAGAGAGAGAGCGAGAGAGAGAGAGAGAGAGAGAGAGAGAGAGAGAGAACCCTTCTAAGCCCTCTAAGTAGTTTTCTCTCACAAAAATCATTATAATATAATTTATTACATATAATTTGAAAAATCTGAAGTCTGAAAAAAGAAAAGTTTTGAAAAAAAAGTTGTATTTTAAAACAGCAATTAGTTCACTCAATTATTATTCAACAGTATAAAATAAAAAATAAATTGATAAAGTGACTAAAATAATTTGTATCAATAATTCAGAGTTAGATTTTTTAAATTGCACTTTATAAGTATAAGTATCAAGTGTAGGTCTTAATATCAAGTAATTAATTTACTGAAGACATTTTATTGTACTTAATAATAAATCTTCAACTTATTTATTTACTACATGTTTTTCTATGTGTATTTCTTTAAGTCCTTACGTTCAATCGAACTGAACTAAAACAGAACTACACTGTATTAGGTCAGACAGAGAGAATTAGCAAACCTGCTGCTGTTGAATGTGTTAACACAGTTACAGTTCAACACCAGAGTTTAGTCTGTTTTTGTCCGAAAGTCAAAGATCAAATGCCGCAGTTCACCCCCGGCCCCCGTTACCCAAAGCTCCACGTTCCACCGGAGCGACTTATATATACCCTGCTGTGTGTATGTGTGTGTCAGGAGTCAGTTACCTTTCCATGCTGATGAGTGCCTTTGAAGGGTTGGCTCGAGGGATTTTCCAGTCTCTCTGGAACACAAGGAATGGACAGCTGACCTGAAGACAGACACAGACACAGACACACACACACACACACACACATACACACACCCAGAGTTAGCTCTGGCAGTCATTGCTGCCAAAAGTGTTCAGCTCCACTGAAAAGTAACTGAATACACACATGCAGACATACACACACAAAGACAAGGGTGCAATCCCTGAGCGAGTAAGTGAGCAGGGATTATCCTAAAATTCTATTACAAACGAATGAAAACATATAAAATTCCGTTATTTACATATCTCAACCTGATGAGACATGACAGAATTTCTTGGTTATTTTACAACCCAAATATTTCCCCAGAAAAATCACAACATTAGGGCTGATATTTCAAATTTCAAATAACAGAAAGGAAATGATACGAGAATCCTCCAGGAATGACTGGATGTGGCCTTGCTGATTGATTTGCATGTGTTCTATGTCAAAGCAAACATGTACTTGGATGAATGCATTAGTTAAATACACAAGTGGCTGATATTCTTATGAAATTACAGAATCATGACCCACAAAGGGACCACACCTTATTAACACAATGCTGCAGTTTCTAGGAAGTGGGCAAGGAGAGGGCCAGAGGGCAATTCAACTACTTTGCCTCAGTATTCTTCTCATGTATGATTTGTAACTGAAGCATTAAATATAAATGAAGGGTTCCCTTTGAAAATTGAGGATCCACGATCACATGAAATTCATCAGGTTTTTCCCTCTATATGACCTGTACTTTGCACAGATCTATTGTACTGTAAATGGAAATAAAGGATAAAGAGCTACAAGAGGCAAAGGATTATATAAGTGGAGCAGAAAGCAAAGAAAGCACGATGAGAATAGCTAAATAAACTATATTCATCAACTCGTTTTACATGTCAGGGATTTAACTGATGCTCCCATTGGATGTCTGAGCAGTTAGTGTAAAGGTTGTTCAAGGATACTTGGTTGGAAGACCACTGATGGACACCACTGTTGCCCCTCGGTTATCTCTAATCACAACCTCCCCTTCTTGAAATGCATTTTCCAGCACATTGTCTCATATTTCTGTTCAATTAATGTGCAAACCAAAAACTATTTAGCGAACAACCGTGAAAAAGACATTTAAATTTCACAATATTCTCTCTATTCCTCCCCCTCATCACCCACCGCTCCTCTGTCACTATTTCCTCTGCTCTCACCCCCACCGGTCGAGGCAGATGGTCGCCCACCCTGAGTCTGGTCCTGCTAGAGGAAGAGATTTTTCTCTCCTCGGTGGCCGAGTGCTTCCTTGTTGTGGAGATTATTTGATTCTCTGTACTATTGTAAGGTCTCAATCTTAAAATATGGATTTCCCTGAGGTAATGTATAATTTGGAGCGATACAAATAAAAAGGAATCAAAATAATTCTGTTAATCCCACCAATTTAAGAGCCTCTGTTTGGGTTGGTTGTTTGTCCAACCAGGGAAATGAGCCACTGGACCATTAGAAATCATAAATGAGTTCAGAGGAATATACAAATGTTATGTATTCCACGGTGGAGAAACTTGGTCTTTACATTATTCATATCCACGGCAGTCGAACAATCTGTATGTTAAACCTCAAAGTTCCACACATACTGTAGATATATGGACACAATCTCAGCAGGTATATCATTGTCGTGAAGCAGCTCGCCCCATCTGTCTGTCGCCCTGCCCGTCTCTCTCCTCTCGCTCAGGGCCTGTCATCAGGACTGCTCTCCAACAGGCCGCCCGTGTCTGGATTAATCTCCCTGGTTGACTGCTGATTTGAAGGTGGGTCGGCCGTCATCCACCAACACCAAAACTAATTCCACTGTGTCACCGCACGATCCTCCTGGCTTCCACCCCCCACCCCCCTTCACTGACACCCATGCATGCACGCACATTGCAGAATATCTTCATCTGTCTCTGTCTCATCTACATGGGAGAGGGCACGAGGGCGGGTGACTAGTCCGAAGGAGAAAGGTCAGCGCGCTGAAGGAGTTCATCATTCTGAGGTGTCAGAGCCTCTCTTTAGGAGAGCAGATGAAGCGGAGCGGAAGGAGGAGAGGATGGGAGGAAGGATGGGAGGGGGAGAGAGAGTAACAGGGAGAGAGGAGGGGGGTCTTTTTTTTATGTTTGTCTGGTTATTGGTTATCAGCCAAGAGTTCGTCATGGCCTACGGAGTTGGCTGGAGTCCACCGAGCGCAAATCAATCATCATACGGTTTGTGTTTCCATCGCGTCTCGCCTTTGATTACATCTTAATTATGAGAAAACAACTTAAGACACTCGCACGTCTTAGTCGAGTCTACAAATGGTCATTTGGTGGCTAAAAATACACAAGAGGGTTCAATGAAACTCCAGAAGCGAGCAGTCAAACACACATTCAGTCATTCAGAAGTGATCACACAATGCATCCACTACACTTGCGGGCCTCTGGCATGAGGTAAACAGCTTTTAATAGCATCAAACCCTCTCCAGTTTGTTTGCGACCATCTGTCCAGTCTATTGTGTTTCCCCGTTGTGACTCTTTGGAAGTTCATCGGCTGACAGCTGATGTATGGGTTCTTACAAAGTCCCCAGCCAGGCCCTCGGGATCCTGCCGCACTGTCTTCACCCGCGTCCACTATCTGTTTCTGCTTTGTCTTCACGTTTTTCCTCGTCTCTTTTTCCCCCTCACAGTATTTACTTAGATCAAGGTGTATCAGTCTGCATCTTCCACTGGCGTTTAGGAGGGGTGTGCGAGAAGGAAGTTGTCTGGTCTGCTGGAAGAGGATCAATGTGTTTGCCAACTGTGTTTCTGAAACCAAGACTCATTTATTTTCTGTACAAGAATTGATACGTTTTGATTAATAACATGATTTCAATATTTATTTTATTTATATATTTAGTTTCTATAGAGAAGCTGTAGATAGTGGCTTGGAGATTTCATGAACATTACTGGAATATTCCTGCTCTCATCAGCTTGTAGTCAACATACATAAATACAATGATCATCCACAGATAGCTGAAATACTATTTTACTGTGTCTTTAACCAAACCTGGACCAAATTAAATTTAACAGCATTTTATAGCCACGGAAGGACACAGTAAAATGTCTGTTAAAGCATAATGAGCAAGACTAAACAACAAACACAGGAAGTTTACGAGTGTTTATCCTTAATTCAGGGTTAATTCAGGACAGACACGAGTAGGTGCAGATCTTTTCGGTAAAACGTAACTTTGGGAACTACTATTCGTGCAGTCTTGTGCTCAAACCATACTTTACACCTTATCCCCCCCTGATTCCGAGGTTTCTGTTCTGGTGGTTTGTGGAGAGGTTGTGGGGTATATTGGAGTTGAGGGGTGGAGGGTGAAAACCGGGTCCAGGAAGTTTTCACTCCTTTCTTCCCTGGGTACCCCTGGCCTATCCAACTCCCAGTCATCGGCTGAGAGAAGCCAGATGCAGGCAGGATAATCACCCCCTAATAAGAGGCTATATTGAAAGCAGGCTGGTGTTCGTACACTACAAGCTTAAAAGGCACGTGCAAACACATGCACACTCAAACATACGTGTACACACTGGCAACTGAATGCATGTGCACACACATATTCGGAGCAGGTGTAATTACAGTGTGCCATGACTTCAGAAAGACGCGATCACTCACAATATGTACACACGTTGACATACAAACATGTGCAAAGAGAAGGAAAAAAACAACACACTCACACGCACGTACAAACACTCACACAGACAGACACACAGACACCCACACCAGACCCAGATTCTTTTTCCTTCTTCTGACTTCAGTCCTATACCACCATCCTGGAAAAATGTTAGCACATGGCAAAGGATATCAATAATTTCACGATATTTCAATTATCAATTTAGAAAAGAGAGAACAGATCCCCGGGGGATTGCGTAGGTTGGTGTCTGTTTTTGTGTGGCCCTATGAAAAAAATATGAGGTTTAGCATTGTAACTGAAGCCCTACCCACTCTTCAAATTCAATTTCCTCCCTTCTCTGGTCGTCACGAAGTATAGAAAGGATTTTTTTTCCCCTTCCTTTTGACGAAACGAGAGTGTGTTGGCAGAGCTAAAACACTGAAGAACCCCCCCCCACACACACACACACACAAAAAAAAAAAAACAGCTGAGGGAATCTTCTAAACACCATTCTTACATTTCATCAGAAGAAGGAATGGCTCGACATCAACCAGTGTTGGTGGACTGCAGCCCAAAGTGAAATCAGCACCGTTTAAAAAATGTGGCACAACTGAGGCCTTCTGTTCATGTGTATCACAGCAATAAACCATTTCTTCTTGTGTAGCTGCAGTGAGACACACTGCATGCAGAGCTGGATGATGCAGGTTAGTACGTCACATGAGGAATTAAAGGTGATATTAGACCGTGCAAGCCAACGTTTAGGAAACAGTGTTTGACAGACACTGGTTACACTGTATAAGTTTCCAGTACTCTCTCACTTTGTTCAGTAGATTGATAAACTGCAGACTGTTATCGCTGCTTTTTGCATATCTCTTGCTTGTCTTTGCAATGCATTATTTGTCATTCATCTCCCTGTCTGCCACACATCTTCTGCCATTCCTCATCCCTACCTTCTCTCTCTGCCCTCTCATGTGGGTCTTTAGCTTAAGTGGATTGATGAGCAAGTTAAGAGAGCAGGAGAGTTGTTCTTTTCTCTTACTGAATGATAATGATCTCCCTCACCTGCACATCTGCTGCCATTTAATTAACACTCAGAGGAGGAGCTTTGGGAGCAATAGCATTATTTTTAGTGCAATGAACATATACATGCAAACTTGCACACGTTACTAATGGGAAAAATACATACAAAATACTTCATTAGAAGCAAAACAGCAAGTCTAAGTCTACAGAACTTATTTATGTCAATAAGTTTAAAAAGATGGTTGATATTAATGTTTCATGCACCTCAGTTATTTTAAATACAAATTATATATGAAACATCCCAATCTGAAAACCATTTTTAAGTCTTTCACACATTAGCATAAAATTTAGCTGCATATAAGGATGTGCTACGTCTGTATACAAATGTTTTGTTTCATGTTCAGGGGCCTGTGATGTGTTCTCACTCTCTGCTGCAAAAGAACATTTGGCAGAACATGTGTTATTTGTTGATATTATGAGTATCCAGGTATATTAAGTTCAAGACAGGGCTGTCTGAGGATGAGGAGCAGGGGGGTGCACGGGTCAGGGGACAAAAACTCAGCAGGGAGACAAGTGGAGAGGGAAAAGCAGGAGAGAGAATCTGACGAGGTGGATAAATGATATAAGACAGGTATCACTATCAAAAATGATTATTACTTTTTGTCTGCAAAAACATGTGAAGGGCAAATCCAACAAACGTTAAGCAATCTAAAAGAACATTTGAAAAATCTGCACAACCCCTCCTCGAGACACACAAAATATTGTATGACTTCCAGTAAAAATGTGTATGCAAAAACATGCAGGCTTCTATTGCAACACACAAAATCTTCCACCCAAAACAAACGAGCATTCATAATTGAAATCCATCCATCCTTTCACACACATACTCACACAGAACACAACACAACCATTAGTCGAAACGCACACATCACTTCTGTGGCACAACGCGCCAGGTGTACTGCTGTTCCACCACCAGCAGCCTCAGAAGGAGAATCTATATTCCCCCTTCTGTCTTTTGTTCATTTGAGTAACTATGAGCAGCAGCAGCAGCAGCAGCAGCTGCAGCCTCTCTCTCCCACTCGTGCTCAGCCGGGGGAAGGCAATAGGTTTAGCAGGCGAGGAGGCGAGGCAGATTTATGGCGCTGGAGGTGACCTCTGGGGCCGTAACACAGTGATGGGTGAGTGGCTCTCAACGGTAAGCTACTGGCACTTGACAAAGTGCCCGAAGCAGAATGAATTTACTTCTCTTTTCCTCAATCATCAAGCAGCCACTGCCCTGACCCCCATCCTGACTGCTATAACAAGATCTCCCATCTCACAAGGGCCTGAAAAATTTACTGTCACATCTACTTTTCAATGAGCTCAAGTGAGCACTTCTTTCACCTTCAGCGGAGCAGGTGCCTGTGTGGAGGAGGGCTAACCTGCCTGCCCCGGTGTGTATGTTTGTGTGCGTGTGTGTGTTTTATTAGTCTCGTGTGTGTGTGTAACAGAGGGAGAGCGAGAGCGAGAGAGAGAGAGAGAGAGAGAGAGAGAGAGAGAGAGAGAGAGAGAGAGAGAGAGAGAGAGAGAGAGAGAGAGAGAGAGAGAGAGGGTGACTGAATGTACATGAAGAAATGTGTGTAAAGGCTGTGCACTGGTGTACCCACTTGCTCCCTCACTCACCCAAACTCAACCTGTCTCTCTCTCACACACACACACACCCACATACACACACACACAAAGACACACACACCTACCTACATACATACACAGACAGACTTCAGAGCACATTACATTGACTTAAATTCATTTAATTTATTTGCAGACTTTTGCATAACTACTACTTGCCTTAATCCATATTCATAAAATATCTTAACGTTACCTAAATTTAACCAAAACTTACCCAACCTTAAAACATGTAATGTTTAAAAAAAAAAAAAAAAAGTACAAGTACAAGTACATTTTTTGAAAAATACAACAATAAAAATATTTTTAATGCAAAGAAAAACAACTCTTGTATGTTTGTATGTAACAACATAAATTGCAAGAGTCTCTCACTTCTCTCATACCATATACCAGACACACACACGTATACACACACACACACACACACACACACACACACACACACACACGCACACACACACTAAGTGAAGCTGGCAGGCAGGGACACAAAGGGCACTGCTTTACGGATATCAGGAGACACCTCTGCCATTTATATTAGAAGTCAATCTACCTTATCATATCTCTTACGCACGCACGCACACACACACACACACATGCATATGCACACACACACAGATTTTGTGAGTGTTTGCCAGCTTTCATCATCTCCATGGCGTTAATGATCCTGATATATTTTTTATATGCAGGCGATAAATCCTGGTGCGCACACATTCAAATTTGATCTTTCTTGCACTCTAGTTGTTGAGGTGAAATTATGGTGGATGTGACAGCGATGAAAGTAGAACAAACTTAATATGTACATTAGCATTGAAGATATATTAGAGAGGGTTTGATGAATAAATCCAGAAAATATGTTTTCAATAAGGACATGCAGGAGATGCAAATGGACCAAAAGAGAGAGAAGGGGGAGAGGAAGAAAAGAGTTTATGAGAGGATAAATCAATCAATAACTGATTAATCTCTATTCTCTGGCTGCAGAGGGATTGATGCGCTTTTAATGATCTATTGCTGCCAGAGAAACCAACAACATACTTGAAGTGACTGTTTAAATTATTATGATTCCAATAAGTGGAGCGACTAGGAAAAATGTGTCTTTCCTCTGTATATCTCTGTAGAAAAAAACAAAAGAGTATGTATTTAATTATTCTGCAGTCTTTTTAATTACTTGGCAAATGGAACAATCGCAAACTGATATTTTTTTCTCTTCTCCCAACAAACAGACATGTTGATTTACCGGCAACAGGAAGAGAAAAGTTGCTGGTGGGAGGTTTCCACTTGTTTAAATGTTTACAGCATCAAACTGTCTATTGATAAAACAGTTACACGGCAAAATCAATACATTGTACATTAGTGCAAACGAAGTTGGTTACGCCATCGTTTCATTATGTCAACTCCCCTCTTTAAAATGTCACATCTAATTCAGCCTCTTTTCATTTTATGAGCCGCTCCTTCGCCTGCCCTCACCCGCTGGGATAACGTTATCGTGATGAAACAATAAAAATCAATGATTAAGCATGTGTAATTTTCCGAAGACGATGTATTAAAATTAACTGTCTCTCTCTCTCTCTCTCTCTCTCTCTCTCTCTCTCTCTCTCTCTCTCTCTCTCTCTCTCTCTCTCTCTCTCTCTCTCTCTCTCTGTCGAGCCGTGACACGTGCAAGACGATCTGCAGGTTACAACTGAAAATAAAGAAGGGGCATTAGAAGCTACTCAATAAGCCACTGGGAAATTGATCAGGTCGTAAAAGCTGCTACGCTGCTGCTACACGTCCATTCACAACCGCACGCTCGTTTTAAAGTGTTTAATCAATACATTCTGCGAGACGTTAATTTTCTCTCATCTTTACTTAGTTTTTATCACTCGTGGTTATAACTCGAATCAATCAGACAACTTTCTGACACTACATCAGCACTGTGAAAACACACACGCGATCTTAGAGGGCGTTCGGGGAAAGTTTTACACCGACACTTCAGAGTTAGTTACCGCAGCCCCGGTGAGAGTTAATCAGAAATTTCAATTAATTCCTGACCCACCTATCGTTCCCTTTGTGCTCGCCACAATTATTTAATAGACCTATTTTTTTATCTCTCCACTGTCACCGAGTACTTGCTGATTGTGCCGACTGTTGGGTTTCTCGTAATGAAACTT
This sequence comes from Limanda limanda, assembly GCF_963576545.1. Taxonomy (NCBI): domain Eukaryota; kingdom Metazoa; phylum Chordata; class Actinopteri; order Pleuronectiformes; family Pleuronectidae; genus Limanda; species Limanda limanda. The sequence continues at coordinate 11,291,949 of NC_083644.1, read as the reverse complement.
TGAGGTCTCAACCTTACTTAACGAAGTGCCTTGAGATAATGTACGTTGTGATTTGATGCCATACAAGTCAAATTGAATGGAGGCGAATTTGTAAAAAATGTTTTTTTATCTCTATTGTAAATACAAATCTTTCGGCCTCAAGTTGAAGGGTGGAAGCACTGAACATCATTGTCACGTACAATTGCAAATTGCAGAGGCCGCTGCAACAAAGAGTCAGTAAGAGCTAATTAAATATAATATAAAACATAGTTAAGACATGTACCAGCCAACTGCTGGTGACATGTACAGAAATTACAACTTAACGTGTTATTTCAGAAAGCGTTTAGTTAACCAACGGGATCCATCAGCCTGCAAATAAATAAAGTATGTTTAACTGAACCCTTTTTATAATAATTTCATGATGTGAGACAAAATAAGATACTTGATAAAAACTGCATGACAGTATTATCTGATATTTGCTTGAAAAAATGTGGGACAAGCAAAACTGGCAGTGTGGATATGAAGTGACCCTGCCAATTCAAAGGCTCTAGAAGGGATACTGCAGCAACATATTATATTGATAGTATAATTAAGTATCTCTGTGACTGTGTGTTTTCTCCATTCCACCACTAAGAGTTGCTGAAATCTGAAATTTCCTCCAATTTAAAGCAGATAATTGATTTACTGCAAACTGTGATGTGCTTCCACATTTTGAGAATAAATTCCACTTCTGTGTGTATGTGTCTGTAAAAACATAGTTTGTGCTATTTTATGCAAACTCACCACAATCAAGTCTCAGGTAAAGTTTAATTTCTACAGAAACTAGCTTGTCTAAACAGTTTTCCCCAACAAAAACAAGAGTAGACTAATTGAGTTCCACACCTCAGATCACTGCAAAAGAGAGATGGGCCAAATCTCCTCCCAACTTCCATGAGCCCAGAAAACTCTGACAAAATGGGGAAAATACTACAGGAGATTTACTGTTTGATAAAGCATATGGACAGTATGCCACCTGGGCCTTTCTATCGCCACCTCAAGAGAGAAAAAAAAAGAAAAAGACGAAAGACAATTCCAGCGGTGAAGAGCTGTGCTGTCGGCTGGATCAGTGGAAGTGGCTCGGCAAACAGCGTTTTTCTTTTAACTTTCAATTCTCCTAAGCATGCGTGCTTCACAGCCCCTAGGGCTATTGCCTTTCTCAATCTGTCCCTGGAGAGGCAGGAGTTATGGTCCCTGTCGATTGAGGAGAAAGGGATGTTATTCCCCTGTCACCCCCTGGTCGCGCCGCCATCCTCCCTGCCCTGATCTACAGCCTAACGCCCCCCCGCCACCCCTTCCGCCCTCCCCCTTCCCCACTTTGCTTTGTCGTAAGCTGCAGACTATGTCGTTGCCATGGGCTCTTGAGATGAGGACGAGGACAGAAATGCTCCGGGGGGGGTGGAGGTGCTGATATTGGTTTGGAGGAGATGTTAGCAGCTGCATGATGTTCGTGCCGGTGAATGTTTTAGTACGACGTTAACACATTTGCGGAAAATTGTTGTTTGTGTATTTTATTTACATTCATCGACTATTCACTTGTATTTTTCTACACTGTGTTTTTACTAAGATGGAGTGATGGGCGATGGCCCGGCCAGGGGAGCAGTACAATGAGACAGCTCGGCCCAGGGGAGCTGACCTGCCCCAGGGCCCATGCAGGTCCTTGACTGACACCCTTGATATGGGAGCAGCGGCGGGGTTAAACATGAGAGGCAGTTAGTTAACGATAGTGTGTGATCAGAGGTGTGTTGATTGCTAACCCTGTGTCCCATGAGTCCCTGTGGGTTCCGTCTCGTTACGGATGGTTGACTGCTACAACACAACAGCTTCAATCCAATATTTTTTTTAAATATGTAGTACAGAATTTTATAAAGGGACACAAACTAGTGTCACCTTGATTTGCTTTGACTTTGTGACAGTGTGGTCTTTCATTTAACGTTCAGGAAATTAATTTCAGGTTGTTGTTTTTTTACCTAATTTTACATACTTTACATCATGTGTTCACTGCTGTCCATTTGTTGGTTTGTTAATTGATTGGTTGGCTTGTTTGCTTGTCAGCAGGATAACCAAAAACAGATTTCTGTGAAAACTTGGTGGTGTAACGTTAAAACATAGGCTAAGAAAGAATACCTAAAAAACTATTTTATTTAACCTTCCCAGATAAGGAGTTTTATATTTTCACTAATTTCCCAGTGAAAAATGCTATGATTTAGATGAAAAAATTGGGCATATTTATGGGACTGGCATTGGCATTAGCATGCACTAACCCTTCTATTTTGTTTGTTTGTTTGTGGTGAGTTGGTTTGTTTGTAGGTTTGTCAGCTGTTTTACGCAAATGCTACCAAACAGATTTCCATGAAACTCAGTGAAAGGATGAGACGTATCAAGAAAGAAGCCATTTATTTTGTCGCAGATCTGGACAACAGGGGCAAATTCTTACCTAAGACAAATTTCATTTTACCACTCGTTCATTTGAAAATCCGTCTGGTAGTTTTTGTGTAAGCCTGTTCTAAAAGAAATGAGCAAACCAACCAACAGGGTGAAAACACACCTTGCAGAAGAATAAACAAATCCTTCAAGAGACAACAATTTTGGATTATAACAAGTTTGAATGCATTTCATGTATTTCTGAGAAGTATGAAATTACACAAACTGCAGGCATCCTTACACAACCTACATTACCAGTGAACACCAGTACAGACATCAGTACACCTGACACATCCTCCACAGAGAACTTCCAGTGCTCAACCCCATTTCCATACTGGTCAGGCTCTTTTAGGTTCTATTGCACCTTAGGCAAATCCAGAGTTTGTGAGGGTCTCTCTGGGTGAAGGAATAAATAAATAAGCAGATAAATAGATGAATAACCCAGAGGAATGAGAGCCCATGCGCCTTGGCCATCCATCATATATCCTATTACCACACACTCAGCAGCACCTGCAGTATGTATAATGCAGTCAACCTCCGTAAGCAGATACAAATTCAACTCTTTTGCTCCTCAATTTGTTATATCTGACAACAACACTGCTTGTGCCGTGTTGTTTCTTTGAATTATGAATAGATTCCCCTTCACCAGACTTTCGCTGGTGCGTGATAGCGTGGTGCTGTTATGCAGAACAGCTGTGGAAAACAAATTCGAGAAGCACGGTGCCGTTCTTAGCGGCTGGGCGCATATGCATAAACAGCTGCGCTTAAAGTCACTTAAAAACAAGCAAATGGGCTCGATATTTCATCTTTGGATTTGTTTCATCGGCTGTGATGAATATGAAATGCCAGAGTGTAGTACCAGTGCAGGGAAACACAGTTGTTTAAGTGTTTCAAATGATCTGAGAATGGTTTCGAGATTTTTCACACAACAGTGAGAAATAGTCGAGGAGCGCTCTAACTGACAATTTAAAACTTAATTCCTGTCAGCAGCTCTTTTATAGCCGTGACACTTGGATTTATAAATATTACTAATACCATTCTCATACTATGTCAATAAAATGAATGGATGGAGACTGTGTCTGTGAGTAAATTCAAATGAACAAAGCCGAGAGTGGGAGGGAGAGTTAGGGAGACCAGAGAGGATGAGGAATGTAAATACATGGCAAACCGATAACACATTTTGACCGCTGCCTGTTTGTTTGGGTATTTACACTGTGAGGCTACAATCAAGTCCTCAAAGCTTCAGCCCACATGACAAGAGCCCATTCCAGGGCCACACATCCTCTAAACAGCCAAACCAACACTCCAAATCCCAGTCAACACACACACACACACACACACACACACAAAACCCAAAAGTCAAATCCACTTATTTGTCTATTACTCCAAAATACAAAAAAAAAGGGAAGGATAAGACAAACTTTGAGGAAGTGATTTTTTTCCGGGACTTGGCTGAACTTTCAAGCCCTGTTTGGTTTGAGCAGATGTAGAATTAGTACACATCACTTTACATCAGTGAGACATTGAACACAAGCTGCTGCTCACAGGCCAAATACCTCTCTGTCACAACAACACACACACGCACACCTCGCCTCCAGTGTCTGCGATTCCGCCGCGGTAATTGTCAATGTGATGTCAATTCCCACAGAAACGGTGTCTCATTGTTTTTCTTCCAAAAGCATGCTTCATGTCTCCGGATGTCAGTGGCCTGCAAACACCAGTCCAAACCAATAAAGAGTACAATCACATCCACACTATAAAAACTGTGATACAAAATTTTAACTTCTGTTTTTAAATTGAGCAGTACATTAGTTTACAACAGTTTTTGCAAGGTTCAAAACAGACCTCTCACCACACAGGCTCTTTATCTATGTCTCAATACATTGATTATTTGATTTTGAAGAAACTGCATTGTAGAATACTGCTTAATACTTGTGTAATGTGTCTAAGAACTGAAACGTACTGCAGTTACATGTTACACTAACACAACACAAGGATATCTGCACTTCAAACTCACTGGGATAAACATGCAAGTTCAGTGATATATTCATGTATTAGAAACGCTTCAGTGGAAATTAAACTTCCACCTTTGAAATCACAATGCATTTGTGCCGAATTAACACATTTACCACATGCACATCCCAGTGAGAATACAATTACAGAGAAAAGAAACAGAGCAAAAGGTCAAGCAGCAATCACAAAACAGCTGCTGTCGGGGTTTTTTTTTTACTGAAATATGTCAAATTTCTGTGAATGACTTTTCCTCTCACAGTTGTTGATAATGATACGGTGATATGAAACAACATATATTTTGGGATTTTAAAGAATTGTGCCACAATTTGTGTTAACTTGCTGTTTGAGATTATCATACTAATCAAGCAGATTTTATCTTCCTACCAATTTGGTAATCAAATGCATTACAAGCTCTCTTTTTAATATGTATCCTTAAAACATGATCACTTTTATTGATATGTCAAGCAGATCATGAGTTAATTCATCTACATACTGTGAGTTTCTGAGCTAGTGCACCACCCTATCCAGTGCACATGTTCCAAAGAAGCCGACTTGCAATAAGAGAAGCTGATCCAACAGCAAGCACCCAGATGAAATTGCTGCAAACATGCTGTCATTCCACAAGGGAATTTTTCATTTTTTTTATATTTTCAGAGCAGAGGATCCTGTTGCATGTCAATGAACTGGGCTAAACATGCATGACAAGTGATGCTGTGTGAATGGAGGAAGGTAAGAGGGAATCAACCCCACGGTCAGAGAGAGACCTGTGTGTAATCTGCAGAAGATGCATGCAATATACCGCCACACTACTTTATCTACCAGGCCCCTAATTGAGAGGGATGCTGGCGAACACATGTTGGGAAAAGAGGAGAGGAAAGGGGTGTCAGATGTCAGCAATGTGCAGCCATATGGTTCCTTCAAGTTCGGTTACATAAACTGAAAATGGCACCAGACTTCAGGTTTCTCTACGATGAATTTGTGACAGCGTGGTACTGCAAACCCATGCACCTTTCCTTCATCATTACGAGGTGATTACGGGTGATTACAATGACGAGGACAGACCAACAACTGAATCGTCGAATGCTGCACCTGTCAATACTTTAAATTCACACCACTTAAAACATCTTTCCTTAATCTTCTGACAAGGACAAGTGTTATCGCCATTGTACCATCAAAAAAATACCCATTTCGGGCTTGTGTAGAATATGGTTAAATTTAATTATAATACAGTCCATTCACTCTGACAGAAAGTTGGATGGGAGGATACAAGACGACAAGTTATACTCAGTGACCTCTCCTCTCTGCTGTATACTACTTCATTGCGTTGCTGCACATTAAGACTTGGTTGTGAGTGGACAGTGAGCCCTATGCTTGTGTTGTGTTGTGTTGAAGTTTGTTTCCCCACTGACAGGTATTACCCCCAGCCTCGTTCTAACCCCAACCACAGAGAAGGTGAGGGGCAACAGAGAACACAACCGAGCAAAAACATCTGACCACCAGGCAGAAGTCGACACGCCATTGGACCAATCAGATTTCGGACAGTCGTACAACCGCTGTGTAAACACACCGTTCAGCACTGCATTGTTTATCTCCAATTACAAGCTCCCTCACTATGACGCAGGCATGGTCCTTATACCTCATTCTCAACCACAAGTTTGTAAGTTGACACTTTGAACCCTGTACATTGGGTTAAAGAAACCCAAATAGCCTTGAATTCACAGAGAAGCAAGTTGTACGCACTTCGATTTACACATAAGCTGACTGTGGCTGGCTGGCTGACCATGCAACACTGTGGAAAAATCCAGTACATAGACATCCCCATTAAACTTACTGTTACTTTTGGTTTAAATTCAGTATAATTTACCGACATGAAACCACAAAACCAATCATACCTTTGCACAATGTCTGTAAATTTGATGTTGTTTCAGAAAGATTTGATATCATTACAAACCTGGAAATAGTTTTAAAGAGTAGCACGGGAACGTAGTGGGTCGTTCTTTTCCAGCAGGAAATTACCCGGGAGTCAGAATGGCAACGTAACTTTTAACTCCTATCTCTAGTGAATTCGGACAAAATGACTGCCACCTACTGACATAGCAAGGACATTACATAACGTGAAATGAGCAAGCAAGGCGATGAATCATGATGAAGAGATGGATTACGTGCTCTGAAGCTGTTTCCGGATTTTACTGCCTGAGGTTAAAATCACATTGTTATCTATGTTGATCTTATACACAGCCTCTCTGGAATCTCACAGATAGAAATCCATCGTAGCGACAGACAACTCGATGATCTTGATGATCTTTTGAATTTAAACGCGAACCGAAAAAAGGAAGATACCAGCTCGGCCATCTCTGCTCGTTGGGAAGGAGTCTTGAACAAAGCCAGAAGATGGCGTAAAGGTAACATCGTGACCAAGTACATAATTCCTGCTTAAACGGACTCGCAACCTTCAACTCTCATCATGTTTGAACACCCACGCAACTCATTTCATTTCAATTCAAAGCCTGCCACCCCCCCCCCCCCCCCCCCCCGCCGCCCCAGTTCCTTTATTACTCCTTCATTATAAACGTGTCCTTCTCTTGTGCTCACAGCTACAGTTTGTGCTTTACCTTCTATATATATTTTTTCACAATGTACCCTCAACCTAACCCAATGTCTGCCTTGGACATTTTCGCCAACCAACTTGAGTATCAAAAGCAGAACACTCCCCCCACTTCACACGCACCCCACCAAGAAGGGGCTGACCTTGTGCATTCAAGATACCACTATCACTTAGGAGATGCTGTGGTTATTGTTTGGGAAGAATGGGGCCCATCTGCTTGTTTGTCGCTTGTGCTTTACAGTGAGGCAACACTTTGTACCGTATGTGGAGCATATAGTCCCAAAAAGCAAGATTCTGCCTATTGTTTTTTACTGTTATGTATGTTATTTGGCTTGTTAAAGGTATCATGAATTTATGTTTTGGAGATGGCATTGGACAAATCTATTCATTCAAATTGTCCACATACCCTCCATAGAAACTGATATGAAGGTATAAATACAAAATAAAGACTATCTATAAAATACAATATTTCAATGGCTAATGTTTTTCTGAGCTTTCTACCCTCCTTGCCAGTTGCATACTCCTACATCTTTTGAATCATCCATTTTACAGCAGCACAGGTAAGTTTGAATGCGTGTTAGCACAGACTCTACAATGAAAACGAATATTCACCTCTGATGTAGTTTACGAGTATAGACTGGGGAGTAGTCTTTGTCATGATTATTAGTTACAGTCTATCGAGGGTCCCGGGAGCATGACGATATGCATACAGTAACATTAGCTTGTACTGTGTGAGCACTGTGTTGCCCCCCCCCCCCCCGGCCCGGCACTCACTCACTCACACGCAGCCGATCCCATTTGCATGTTGTAGCATTGAGACGGCGGCGGATTGGAGGGGCAGCAAATGGGCTGAATAATATGATCTCACAATCAATTATTTAGTAAATTGGGTCGCATCAAAAACATTATTTTCTCTGCCGTGTTTCATTTGTCAGGCTGTGATGGAGGCTCAGTCGTGTAACGTACCTTGGGGGGGGGGGGGGTCGCTTTAACTACTGCGTGCTGAGTGAATGGAAGAGACGATAATAGTGTCAGGGACCATGCAAATCACCTGCTAAGGAAACACTGTAAATCACAGGGTGAGATTGTGCACAGAGCGACAACACGCTGCAGTATTACACAGAGCACATGTACGATTCAAATGTGAACATCATAATTGTGCACGTTGAATTTGAAACCATTGCTGACGTAGTATTTACATGAGGATAGGCTGCATTATTTAATAATAAATTGTTCAATCAATGAAATGAACAACACAAATAAAGAAAATTATTGTGTTAAAAGGCTTTAAAAATGCAGATTTCAACTTTTACTTTACACTGGAGACATATTAACAATTAGTGTAGGCTTCCAATAAATGGATAATCATGACCCGCCCCATACTTCAAATGTTTGTCAGTGTCATTGAAGCTGATATATTTTCCTTCTCTGCATATTTTCCCCTTTTATTACAATCTTTCTCTTTTGTGTTTTTATCATCTTTGCACATAAATAAACCTCTAAAGTCTCAAACCCTGTAAACGCTCCGTCAGCTGGGGCAATACAATGATTGACAGTAAGACTGGCTTTGAGGAACAGAATCAAACCAGGGACCGACCCCTCCCTCTCTTTTCCCTGCCTCGAAACTGGTGTCTCCAATCTTTTTTCCACAACCAAATGACTCTTAACTCGGCTGAGTGCAGCGCGGGTCAGGCAGCCAGATTGAAGCCAGGGTGTCTGGTTAGTGTTAAAGTTTAACAGGAGATTTCAGATGTCTGATTTCACTCAACAGGCCAGCCGCCACTCTCTGTTTCAGAGGGACTCGCAGTAATGCATTGCAGATATGCCAGTGGGGAAAAAGTTGGGGGGGAATAGATATGTATACATGTACATATGTGTGTAACAAAACTAAATATGACAAACACCTCTAAGTGTAACGCACCACAACTGACATCACCACAAACTGACTACGGCCTCCTGAATAGCCACACAGTTGGATCACACCTCTTTAAAACAGTTTTGACATAATTATATTATTACAAAATTATTATTATTATAACAATTAGTTTTTGCGATGTGTTCCAAATGAACTGCAACTGATCAAATGTCCCAATGACACCCTGAGGGAAGTGCTAATGTATGATGAATTTTTGGGGGATTGGTTTGCAGCATACACAGACACACACACACACACACATGTATGCACTCAAACAGACACAAAACACACACACAAACACACACACAAAAGCCGTTGCTGCATTTGTGGTACGACACAGTGCAGTGAAAATGAAAATCCTTCACGGTGAAAACCACCACTTCTGACTGAATATTTCAAAAGCAAGGCTACAGATGCTGGCCTCTTCAAAAGGTACATTAAGAAAAAAAGGTACACAACCCACTAAATATTTCACTTATTCTTATATATTCAGATTTCATCTTTCATTGGAACATAAAAATATATCACACAATGGGTGGCCTTCTGTGTTCTTTTTAAGTGACGGCGGATTGGTTGTGCTTTTTGTGAAGCAAGGCCAGTGGAGAAATCAAATTAGCGAGCAATCTTGTGACTTTCTATCAAAGACAGCCAGTTCAAATCCTCCCAACATCTAGGACAAACTTTGTGGAGAATAGTGTAATATAGGTGCATTCTTGTCCATCAATAGCTAATACTCTTGTGACCCTGATCACTAAAACCAAGTTCTAAACGTGTATTAAAGTAGAAAAGAGTTCTAGAAGTAGTAATTGCCTTATTCCATGGGCAGCATTTTCAATCATATCCCATTTAGGGTGAGATCACAGATGTTTATCAGAAAGTTGGATGTGGTGCCCCAAGATGGCGCTCCATTCACTTCTACATGTGAATGCTAGATGTTTTGTGGTTTTACCCATTCGTTAACTAACCTGTGCTCCTCTCTTCCTCCTTGCCAGGGTCTGGCGTGTAGGTATTGGTGGTCTCCTCTTCCTGGCTTGGGGTCGTTCCAAGAGGGAAACTGACAGGACGAGAGCTGGTGACCGAGCTGGATGGTCGAGAGCTGGCACAGTTCTGAGGGAAACGAGGAGGCAGCGTCAACTCCAGGAAATCACCGTAGAAACCGTTTAAAGAAATACACATTCACATGTTTCCCTACCTGATAAGAACAAATATTTCAAAGTTTCAAACCTTTTTTAACCTCTGCCAAGGTGGTCATGTTTTCAACGTTGTATGCCTGGCTGCTAGCAGAATTACGCAAAACCTACTGGGCCAGTTTATTGAAACTTGATGGGGTTTGGGCCAAGTTTAAAAATGTTTAGAATTGGAGAAGATTTGATTAAGGAGGCAGATCCAGGATTTTTTTCTTCCTCTTCTTTAACATTGTGAGATAGCGCGTTAGCCTAGTGGGAGGTATGTGCTCTTTAAGGGCCCTTCTAGTTATTCATAAAATGGATTATCAACCTAATTAGGATTGTTATTTTTCTTAATCATTAACACTCAGATGTGTTTTATGTTTTTATAATGATAGAGTCACTCAAAGTTGTATTAACATTAAACATAAAGCAATTGAATATTCAGTTTTAAGAATATTTTATAAAGACATAGAAGAATGACAAAGACAAATATAATGTACGCTGAAGAAATCCTCAGCATTTAGAGGGATTCAAAGTAAGGCTTTTTAGATTTAAATCCTTTCCCTAACCCTAACCCTCTGATTACTCACAGTATATATTTAATCATTTAGCAGTCACAATTAGTACTGTACATTAAAAATGTCATGCACTATTGTAGTCAATTAAATCGTTTTTTCCCACAATGCCATCACACACTAGTCTACCAGCCGGAACAAAACGGAAATCACAGGGACTGGGGGGGGGGGGCTCCACCAGGCTCCCGAGCTTCTTGTATGACATTCGGTAAATGGCAAACAATCCTGCCTGTCATTTAAGTCTTGACGTTCAGTTTCAGTGGAAACAACACACTCAAACACAAATGAAAGCACAAATACATGCATTACACATCACTGTTAGTCACCTTAACCAGGGCTGCCAGCAACCAAAATAAAATAGCACTTCATTTACAGCCTCTTATCAGAAAAACTCACAGCAATGAGTGGCACCAGTCAAAACATAACCTTTCAAGTTCATACCTCATGAAAATCAAATACCTGTTAAATTAATTTTTGTGAAGCCAAAACCAATTCTAACCAACTCCTAACTTCCTATATCTTGTCAAAACTTGAATGAAGATCAAAAAAACTAATCCACATCCAATTTATATCTATATTTCAGCGGTGTCAGGGGCATGGAGAATTGAGAGAGGGGGGGGGGGGTTGTTTTTTATTTGGGTCTTGCATCTGACAGCTTTATTTCATAAAGCAATCTGGCTGTGTGTGTACAAGAGGGAGGTCAGGGTGGGTCAGGAGGCACTTGGTATCAAACAGACAAGCTACACTGGTCAAAGTGCTATGTGTATGTGTGTGTGTGTGTGTGTGTGTGTGTGTGTGTGTGAGTCAGTGTGCGTGTATAAAACCCACCCTCTGGGAATAAAAAAAGCTGCGAGTGTGACCCACGCCCATGTAGAGGGCTACTACAAGGAAGAGGGCTAAAGAGGTCGACGCTAGTGTGGAATTAAAGAGGCGAGAGTGTGTGATTAGGTTTGGTGGAATTTACGAGAGGGGTCGCCTGGGTCAGAGGTGAAGCGTACCCCTGTGTCAAGAGCAATATTCAGTTGAAGTGTTTCTACAATATTCAAATGATTTCCATCTCTTTGCTATGTACATGTTATATACAATACCTTTTGAGTCTGAGGTGATGTGCTGGTCTCAGTGTAATATAAGAGAAAACTGATTTTCCAGTGTATGAACCTTGTGTTTTGTCAAGTTTAGAGTGGCTTTGACCTTAGCGAGGCCAAACATTGATTGCTTATAAAGCTAGCGTTCAAAATATCTTTAATTTAATTAACCACTCGAACTCCTTACATTGAAAGTCAAGGGAATTATCCACCTGGGTTAACCTTCCAATTGTTGCAAATAATAAAACATATAAACCCCTCTATCTCTGACAAGTGCCATTTGTCTTCAAATGACCCCATATGCAGTAACACCACCAAAGCCTCTTTATCCCCCGCCTAGCGAGGCACAATACCCAATCCTATGTTTTACAACAAGGGGATATATAGGGCCATGTGCGGTCATCTAGAGCCAAATGTCTCCTATCTAGCCAAAGGACAGGTAGATACAGTATTTCAAGCAGGATTTATGGCACAAAATAGCATTAGCTAAAAACCGTCAGGCGACAGTGATGGCTAAAAAAACGCATTCTGGTAGCGGAACCCGGCAAGATTGGAAAATTGCCACCACGAGTCGGGAGAGGAAGCAGTAAAAATGACGGTAAATGTGGGGGCCTCACTGATAACATGAGCAGCCAATATATCAGGCCGCACCTGGTGGCAAGGGACCCCCGGGGCCCCCCCTCCATCCACCCAACACCCAGACACAAACACGCAGACAGACAGACACGCGTGCACACATTAATCACTCAGACCGTAATTTATCTATTTATTTATTTCTTCCCATCCTTTCAGTGTCCCTCTCTGAGGGGGGGGGTCAAGAGAAAAAAATATGTATTCTGATATTTTTTTTAATCAATCTGCGATCAAAAATGTTTCATTCTTCGAAGACCTAAAGTGCATGAAGATGGGGACTAGTGGGGAGCACATACAGGGGGCTTATGGTGCAGTGGCTATAAAGTCTGATACAACAACCTGGAAAGAGGAGTGGAGTTAGTGTGACCACTGATGAAGGACGAGATGCATTGTGTGTTGGCCTGTGTGTGTGTGTGTGACATGGCTGCACGGGGCAAAGCAGTGTGGAATAATGAGAGTGGGTGTTTTTCAAGGTGCCAGAGCCTATAATTGACTGTATGCGTATGTTATGCACCTGTCTGCGTGAACTAAAAAACCATTAACTACTTTTTAAGTGCGGTGCATAGGCTATGATCTTCCTAAGCATGTACACACACACACACACAGACACACACACACACACTCACGCGTCCCACAATTTCAGGCAAACAGCAGCGTCCAACAAGGCATAAATACTGGCCTGACACTTTAATGTCAGGGGACGGCTTGTCCTGGATTAGAAACTTGTAACCCACCGTGGAGCTTGACATTGCCGGGATGAAGGTGCTGCAATGTGCAGAGCGAGGGGAGGGGAAGGGGGGGCTATTATGAAGGGTCTACGTTTGATGTATAAGGGCATCTAACATGGACTGTCGACTCGTGAGAGGATAGCAGATGTACAGGTCTGCTGTGTGGCAGGCTTTCATTGGCATTGCTTGAGTTGTGATTTTTTTTTTTTCAGGAGAAGCAAAAGCTGTGGAGGAAAATTGAGTCTGTTGCACCAATGTGTTGCAGACACACACCTGCACACACACACACACACACACACACACAGACATGCACGAAAGACATTCGGACGCAAACACTTGCTCACAGGAAAATAGAGGATTACATACTGAAAAATTAAGCGCTTTTCTCCTCTCTTTGATCCTGTTGACCGTGCTGCGAACCTGAAAGAAAGGGAGAAAGAATGGCACAGAAAGAGATAAGTGCATGTGCCATAGCGCTCAATGAAACACACTTACAATGAATCAAAACAAAAATCTTTCACTGCAAAGGCCTGCGTGCTCCCAGACACTAAAATGGAGAAAATGAAAAGAGAATGTGGAGGGGACATAACAAATTCTGAGCATTAGCTTGCAGACACTGACGGGCAGCGGCAGGGGAGTCGTGTGTGTGTGTGTGTGTGTGTGTGTGCATGTGTGTGTGCGAGTGAGAGAGAGTGTGTTCCAGTATGTCCCAGTAGCTAATGGGACTTGAAAGTGACACATAGAGCTGGCAAACTAAGGAGACGACTTCAAGCTATCATCTGTCAACACAGAGCGCCGGGACCAACAAATGGAGCTATTGGAGGAGAAGGGACCGCCCTAGCAGAACAGATTACATTTTTACACTCCGGATGAAACAGTGTACTGCACACCTTCATTTAACACACACAACACCAGATAAGACTTTTATAGATCTCAGAGATATACAGTACATCCATATATTTCCAGTATATGGATGTGATCTCACTAACACCGAAACCTAATATGTAATTCATCGCCATATTTCCTCCTTAAAAACTAAATAATCTATGTTTATAAGACTTGCAGAGAACAAATATTTTTGTATTATTTTTTTACATTTAGATTTAAAATTTATTTAAAGGCATATTTTAATTTGACTGATCCAAATGTTTCTGATTAATTTGAATTATCATTAAATATGTCATGTGAATACTGTGTGATTAATGTCAGGTTATAAAAAACAATTATTAAACCACTTAATGTGTCAATTGAATAAAACTACATTAACGTTTGATTTTACTTGACAATTGTACTGATCATTCAATAATAGGTTTATACATATAGTGAATTAATTATCACTAAGAAAACCTTTGGTAAGAAACAATTCTCCCAAAAAGAATTATTGTATTATTTTCCTGCTAGGAAGCAATTATCCTTATTTTATTAATAGAGTATTTGTTATTTAGGTGCTTCTTTTTTCGAATTACTCATAAAATAATCTACTGATATTGTTTTATTAAAAAAATGGGAGATATTATATTTGTACATCTTAATACAATATTCATATTTTTTTTTTTTTTACGAAGAGTCATCTTAGCTGTAAACAAGAGCAGCGTAATATCTGGAACTTTAATAATTCAAACAAAAACACATCCAGAACAGCAGGAATTACTAAGTGTGTCTTCCATGAAAAGCCTCTGGCATTACGAGCTCCGTATCCGTATCTGTGTATGTGTGTGTGTGTGTGTGTCTGTCTGTGTGTGTCTGTGTCTACACACATGAATTTGTTCCTGCACGTTGTCAGCACTCACTGTAAATTTGTAGCAGGCTGGGAACTCATCACCACGGCCCGTCCCAGTCCAGCCCACCACGTTAGTGAATATGCATTATGGCTTATGGCTTCATTAAGTCGCTGCGTGTTATAAATTATGACACCACACCAAACACACACGCACAGTCTCAGAGACAGCGTGGGTACACAGAGGATGTTTTGCATATGTGCCACCGTTGAAAGGCCACATAATGAAGAGAGCCGGAGCCTTGTGACAGCGCAGATTCAACAGCAACCAGATCATGTTTACAAAACCCCGCTGGTTTCTCTGAGCAGATCAGCAGAAGGCCTTCGACACGGTGCAGATGTTGGAGAGACACCGTCTTCACATTATTTAATGGGGGAAAGTAAGTCCTGGGGATTCCATTGATATCAAAAGCAGCCGGCATGCTGAGGCAATTACATGACACAACTTAATTAATCATTTGACAATGAGGGGAAGGGCATTGTTTTAGATGATCGTTATGTGTTTAAGAGGTTTTTGCGCAGACTCAAGGTTTCGCCATGATGCAAAGCGTGGCTCCCCATGTAAATGGGCGCTAAGCGATTACCATATGAAAGCAGAGCTCCCGACAACACCTGCCGACATCCTTGGAACTGATGGAAATAAAAGGTCATCAAAGCGCAGGATTACAAGGTGACCACCAAGGAAAAGCTAATTGCGATGAATAATGGAAAGCTATTGTCAGGTAATTAGCAATTAAAACGTTGTATTTTGAGCGTAATAGCAGCAGACGCAGTCTGTCTTCAACGCCATATTTATAATTATAATAAATAACCTGGAAACCAGCCTCGTGAATGGAGCATTTTCTGACTTTGAAGCTTGAGCTAATTCACCAGCTTTTCTTTAGCATTTCAAAGACAATTGTCTTCACCCTATGATGGTTAAAGACTCATTTGTTCTGCTAGATTAACAAGTAACAGCAACTTTAGTTATAAAGTTTTTACTTTACTCTAAAGAGTGTTTCTCTGATACCTCTGCATGTCTGCTGCCACACGCTTTATCAGTCATACTGCCATGTAAAGCAGGTGGTGAACTGAAGTGATAATGTAATTAAAGGAGAGGATAATAGCCCCTGCCATCAAGGCTGGTTAGTCTAAATGACACAAAAGCAACATCCCTGCCTCACACTGGCCTCTCCCTCCCACTCTGGTTACAGGGAAGAAACATAACTTAGGTGCTTCATTCATTTAAAGCTTTTTTTTAAATTTTCTATTGTGCGAAGAACTCCTTTGAGTTGTCAGAGTAGGTGATAACTAAAACCAGCCCACATAAACCAAGTGTAGATGTGAATCAGTGTGAAAGCCGGGATGTGAGCTGCTCACAAACTGTGGAGACCACAGGATCAAGGACATCCTGACTTTAACCCACTTCAGCAAGAACACAAAGTAGGTGGAAGTGATGAAATTTAAAATAAACGACTCTCAAGAAAACAGTGTGGACTAGTGTAACATTGCCTGTTGTCTTTGAAGTAACATGACTGCATGTTACCCAGATCTTAAAAAAAAAGCTTCTATATGTCGACAATGACCTTGAATATATAATCAAAGTCACAAGAGGCAAAGGAATAAATAGTTTGTTTGCATTCTTCAGAACTAAAGACGCGTCAACTATGGTTAAATCAACCCACAAAGGAAACACTGTTTACAGAATTTATACATTTTGTTTATTATTTTGCTTTGATATCAGCAGTCTTATCCATTCGCTTAATCGCATGTAATCTTCAGAAAACTATTTCACTGACTTCTGCAATGATATGAAATACTCGGGCAGTAATTTGAGAGATTACTGTTAAATCGGGGGTGAAACTTCCTTGTCTTGAATTGTTAACTGTGCTACAAAGCAAATCCTTTTATACTTTCTCGTAAAAGTCTGGAATGGGAGAGGTGTCCACGAATGTGAAACAGAGCCCATGTTCAGGAAACAGGGCCGTATTATAAGAAGGATCAGCTGTTATATCACCTTTGCACATCTAAAGTTAACCCGATTTACATTCAGTGAGAGCCGTTTTTGACCAAGAGTGATTTTCATGACTCCAGTCTCATCCATTAAATTGTATCTCTCTGTCTCTGTCCCTCAACCGCCCTCCACCCGCGGCGTATCTAAATGGTAATAACGCAGCATCTGGATACAACAGTTCCTCATTCCCCTCATTGCTTACTGTTGGTTGCATATTGTTTTGCTTATTTCCATCCTGCTGCGGCTACTGCTTAGGGCCCTGCGGAGCCCCGGCTAGCGGCTTTGTCAGGATGCTAAATGGAGGGCCGTGAGTTTAAAAACTTAAAGAGGCAGTGAAATATTAGCCATTGCGGGTGAGGAATGAGTGGCTGGGAACCGCGGCGTGTCAGTGTTTAATGGTCGGACTCGGATGCATATAAGTTAGTCCAAGCATGAAGGGCAGTGGGATGCTCGCATGGAAACGATGTCCCCTCCTCTCCTTCCGATCCCTCCTCCCATCCACCAACGCACATTCGCGCACACGCTGACACACAAACACACACACACACACACACACACACACACCCACACACACCCACGCACACTCAGACTCTCACACCCCACCCACACAGCTTTTAAGCAGGGAGCCCATCAGAAACTTGTCATTTCTCTCATTCACTCCGACAGCCTTGAGACAAAATGCAGACTTACCTCTGTGTTGTACACCCCATATATCAGGAAGATGAAAAGGCCCTGCAAACAAAGAAAGGGAGAGGGAAGGAGAGAGAGAGAGAGCGAGAGGAACAAGGAGGAGGACAAAGTTGTTACAGTTGTTTTCTCTCTTATCTTGTCTTAAGAAAAAAAAAAAACAGATCAAAAGTAATGAGTGTGCCGACATGTTTTTGGGTTTGGCTGTTTCATACATCCTGGCAATATAGACTCTGGTGATAAGTAACGAGAGAAGAGGCACGACTTGAAAGGGTTCAACTCCTCCAAACTGGGCCACCTCTGTAAGGCCAGCGTTTGTTCCGTCGACAATACTCCTGCTCCTCGTTGTGGCCCCCGCTGAGCATTCAAAGGCTCCAACCCAAGGTTCCGCACAGCTCTATCGAAATAGAAAATCTCTAGTGCCTGTCGTCAGACACACACACACACATGTATGATCGAGCGCCGACAAACACTCATGCCATCGATGCACAGACACACAAAATCCATACATTCACTTTGCACATGTAACACAAAAATTCCTATTTATTATTAGGAAACAAAGACAGTATGAATACAACCATTCAAATACACACACTTATATTTACACACACACAAACACACAGATACACATAAAGAGAGCAACTCAGGCCAGACGAAACTATCAAGGAAAACCACTGGAGGAAAGCAGAGAAAGAGAGAGACAGAGGGAGCATAATGAAAAAAATGACACATAAAAGAAGATATTTCGTGTTCACAAAACTCCACGGCTAGTACCCAGGGCCCAAGAATGCCATGCCCTTGGACGCATAAAGGCTGCACAGAAAAACAGTTATTTGTCATTTCAATCCATTGTGGCATCCATTGAATGTACAAGCTGTGCATTTGCCTTCGGGCCATAATGTATTCCCGTCCCGTCAATGGAAACAGTGAGAACAACATTCTCCGAGCACCGATTGAACCGTGCCACAAAGGATGTAACAAGAAAAATTAAAAGGCAGGTAAAATCTTATAAAATTCAAGGCTGATGGATGGAGTAGATTCTTTCATTTGCCAATCATACGACGACGTCGGTCTAGCTCACGCAAAAAATTGGAAGAAAGAAAGAAACTTTTAGAAGTGCATCTCTCCCCTTTTCACCGCTGTGTCTAAGTTGCTTCATCTTCAAACGAGGGTAAGGACACATCCTGAGGACAAGCAGGCTCAACCTGATCAACGCATCAATCACCCTGAGTTTGGAGCATCCAATTTTTGCCAGCGGGAGATCTCGATGCATCACCATTGACAACATGATTTGGGGGCCCATTCAAAGTGACAGGCCTGGCGATGGCCGACGATGCCGACCTCTAGCCCCAGCTACTGCCCATTCCCCTCCGGCTGGAAGCTCTCCCGTCCTCCAGGGACTGAATTGCCGTGTCCGTTGGGCTGTCAGGTGACACCTTAAGGCATCCATCCTCTTTAAACTGACAGTGCTGCTGGTCTCTGACATGCCGCCGACAACTGGCAAAACAAGGAATCTGACGCTGAGATCTGTGATTTGATCTCTATATTTCTTACTTTCAGCTGCATGTGAGAATGTGAGGATTTAAAGGAATATCTGCTGCTCCATCGCACAATATGATGACGGCGGGATCAATCTATTTGTTTACCAATACCAGAGTTTGCATAAGGGCTTCTACAGCTGAGTTTTGATTCTTTCAAACGTCACCATCTGCTTCATTCTTTAACTCTCAACACTCCAACAGTTCAGAGACAGAAGAAAAACAATCACATCATGTTTTGTCTGTGAAGGCTACAAAGCAAAACCTGACCGATATTGATGTTAGGGGGCAGATACCGATACTGACATTACTGAATACCAGGTTTTGTGATACAAATATCAATATAAAATATAATATAAAATAATATAATATAATATAATATAATATAATATAATATAATATAATATAATACAATACAATATAATATAATTTAATATAATATAATATAATATAATATAATTTAATATAATATAATATAATATAATATAATATAATATAATATAATATAATATAATATAATATAATATAATATAATATAATATAATATATTATATATTATCTTTAGCACAAGAGACTGTGGGGTTGCAAAGGTGGGAAGCCGTTTTAGACACGTTCATAACATGGCAAGTTGGGACCTTTTTCAGCACATGTTAACCGATACAAGTTCAAAAGGGCTGTGTTTTATTTGACATTTGTTTCACACGTTTAATGATTTTAGTTCGCAGGTCACCTTAATATTTAAGTATTTGGAATAAAGCTGTAACTGCACCTGCCGCCAAGGAAGCTGGCTCCGTTGTCTTATTTCTGTGTGTTATCAATAACCCACTGAAAACTTTAAAGTCACATACAACTACTTTAATTACACATCACATACAAAGGCATTCTGATCAATACAGCACTACTGATACTGAGGAATGCCATTATTGTTAGAGTGTAGTGAGAGTTGTGATAATAAACAAGCCAGACAATGGAGTAAGGCACTATAAACCTATGGTGTTCATTCACAATGACTTTAAAAGCACAAGCAGTGTATTGCATATATTGTTTATCATGTATGAAAACGCACCCAGACACACATACGCAGGCACACGCATACAATACTAGACAAGTGGGTGGTTAATTTGCAACACATACCCTATTGTATTGCATTAGAATTGCAATTTCCAACTTATTGTTGCAATTTGATTATCATGTTTTTGATCATTCCTCTGATTTGCAATTAATCTTTTGTTGTGTAGTGAACAAAGTGGGGAGAACATGCTGTGCACATTAGGAAAAATGATCTATTAAAATATAATTGAGTTAAAAATAAGTGGCAGAACAACAATAAAGATGGATTGTTTAAAATGTTAATTCATTAATATTCCCACTAAAAACAAACAGAGGCGAAAAATGGGGCGCATTATTTAAATGCATGTGTGCTTTTCTAAACCCAGTCCAGATTCTTTTGAACTCAGCTGCAAGTGCAACAAATTTATGCAAAGAACGAACACAGTTGCTTTCAAAGTATTGCGATACTGTACATCAAACAAGGGAGCATAAATTAATTAGCATCCAGCTAATTAGGGAACAATTGTATGTTTAAAAAGTTAAAGCCAACAAACACTGTGTTTGACCAAAAACATTATTACCCCAGAGAGATGTGCTGTGTTGTAGAGGAAGACAGGAAGCAGCATCTGTTCAAATGAACCCGGCTTTTTCTTGTCAGAGGACTTTGTCTGTAAAAGCAGGAAAACTCAAATCTAAGTCAAAGATCGATTCACCTTCTTTTCTAAAGCTGGAAAAGATCAGATATTCAGTGAAAGGTAGCTCTAACAGATGTTATAGTAAGTGGCTTCCCTTTCTTACATTCTTCCACTCTCTCCAGTCCCTGCCCCCTGATTGACGGACCCCCCCCCCCTCTCTCTCTCTTTTCTCTCTTTCTTCTTCCTTTTCATTCATTAATTTACTTATTCTTTTTTTGTTTTTCCTTTTGTTTTGTTTTTTCCTTTTAATTTGTTTATATTGTGCAGCTTTAATACTTAATTGTTACTTAATAGAATTTTCAGTTATCTATCTATCTTTATTGTTGTTTTCATTGAGTTGTGTAATGTGTTGTTCACTGGACCACGTTCATGTGGTCCATAAAATAAGAAAAAAATTCTAGGAGGAAGACTGTATATACTATTCTTCATCCATCAAGATGCGCAGTGTTTTTGTGGTGTTAATGTCTCTGTGTATTGCTGATTGTCGTGCTGAGATTTTGTGATACCCAATGTAAATTTGACATTGATTCCTGACCTACTGTGCCTAACCTCTTAATAAAAATATTAAATAAAAAAAAGATCGATTAACCTACAAAGTTCAACTATTTTAGTTCAATTAAAGCAGGATGCGCTCATCATCCTCCTGTTTACTACTGACAGTTTGTGACGCTGACAGCCTCCATTGTCACATTCTATCACCGGGGTTCTTGCAACTCACTCTTACTAAAAGCATCAGCTGAGTGCATTAAATGTTTAAGGTGATCCATCAGGCACTGGTGATATTTTTTAATAAAAGCTTTATTTTCAGGGTTAGCGTGCGTGGGTGAATGTACTCAAAGGGATTCGAATTTGAAAATGTGAAATTAATTACAAGAGCTAATTTTCCTAAAACGTCTTTGGTAAGTAAACGATTCTTACCGTCTGTTTAGATGGACGGCTCCTGTATTATTAAATGCAGCTACGATTTTTTATTTCCATGTTAACTGAATCAGTTGCCAGGGAGCAGAACAGATCAGGGGCCTTTCACATACTTAGTTATTTATGTGAAAGGCCCCTTAGGTTCTTGTATGTGGAGATAAAGTGAGGGAGTAAGAAGAGAGCAGTGTTTAGCTGAAGGAGACTTTTCCATAGACTACAAGGCTGTTGATTGATGCACTTGTAGCAGCCAGCATCGACCCTGTGACCTTTTCCTTACAACCACTTTGTAGAAGCACACGAGTGGCAGCTAACCACCAACATACAACAAGCAGCAAATATGCAGCATATGCTGTGAAAAACTAAATTCTGTCTCGTTGCACTTTTAATTAATTGGACAAGAACCAATAAAAAAATGTGAAAATCAAGAAAAAGATGCATATAGATTCAAGCCCTACTTGCAGAGTCATTAATGCTTTAACAAGCAGTGTGTACTCTATATCTGATGTTTCCATTAAACATTCAAACATTTCAATATCCCTGTTAAGGTTTTGTATTGTTTGTAAAGACAGCCATGTAACTAAGGAGAAAGGAAACTGAATCAGTGGAACTGGCATGTTTCACAGACACTGTAGCTAGTCCAGTGTCAATCGAAATAAAGATACAGCACTTTTGGAAAGATGCTGGGAAATCCTCCATCACCACACTGGTACAAATTGAATCTGTCGGTGTTAACAGACTTTACCCGTGCATCCTCTGCAGCCATGCAAACCTCTACATCCAGCTTGGACCACTGATAAATCCTTGTTTAAGTCCACACATCTGCAACAAGCTTCCACGGCACATGAAGTGTTCCACTATGGAGAACAGAAATTTTGCTTTGCATTTGTAAATTTCACCGGTTTTGCACATGCCCCATTCCACTCTACATAACAGGCTATTAACACAAACTAAAGCACATGCACATTTGTCTGTGTATAAATTATTACAAAATCTTTTAATAGAATCGATCAAAAGAATGTGTATTTAATTGCCTCTATATTTACCGTCCCCTTACGTTTCAGGACACATCTTTCTATCTCCATCAACCTCCCATACATGTGCAGTTATGGGCAACACTGGCTGGTAGTGAGATTCAAATCACGAGGAAATAGTGAGGCTGTTTGAAGTCCATATTGGCAGTCTCTGCCATGACTAACACAGGGTAATGATTTCATCAGCTCACTAATCAAAAGAAATGTTAAAGTAGTGTAGAGCCTGTAGCCACCTGTGATCACACCCAATAAGATGTCTTCAGTGTCAGGAGAGGGACTGTGGGCCATTTCTTTTTTCACAAAGACTGAAATCTTTGATTCTCCGATAAGAAATGTTAATAAAACCACTGTACACATGGGCCCCCTCCACCCTTGGGTTCACACACTTGTGTCTGTATGGTTTTTTAGCAGAGGAGGCGTTTCCAATCATTCCTGGATACAGTATGTGGACCATCTTATGATCAGCCATCTCTTAAAAGTCTAAGTTTACTGTTCATGTCTTTTCTCATCTGCCCATCCTTAGTATGACTTAGGTAGAACCGCCATATGGTTTCTGTTAATGCATATGTACAGCATATATGATTCTAAATGAATGGTCAAAAACGTACAGCAATGGTCTTTTCCAATCTCGTGCTTTACGTCATCTCTAAGGGGAACTAGATTCAGCTTTTACTAAAACACAATGTCAGTCATTTAAGCAACTCTATCATGACAAATATGCATAAATTAAGTATCGGTTTATATGTATAGAAAAAAATGTCATCATTGATATATAGCTATGCTTGCGTTCATTTCTTTGGAGTAACTGTAAACCACACAGTCAAACATCAGGTCCTGGTATAACTCAATGTCAGAATGTTTCATACACATATAATCCTATATCAAAAATAAAAAAAGAGACGGTATGAACCTTTCACAAATGGCATCTTTCTATTGGACAGACGGGCTTAATCTTAACCTGCTGAAAACCAAAACCTCATAATTTTTGAGAATTCCAGGCCTCGGTGCCTCCTAATGCCTGAAGTGAAAGCTGTTGGAGCCGACGTCAAACACCCCGGCCTAAATTCAAACACACAGAGACACTTTTCACAAATAGAGCTATCTGCATCCCCACTTGGCAAAAAAAAAGGGGAGAGAGAAATTCTGCCCCTCGCACCTGGTAATCATTACGGAAATGAGAGACAGAAGAGGTTAAAACGCTGTGATGGAGGAAAAAGAAAAGAAATTCACACTTCTGCACTGGGACCTGCTAATGTCTCTGACCCCTCCACGCATAAACAGTTTAATTAACATGTATACATAACTTTCACTTTAACTGCCCATGGCACGTCAAATCAAAGTGTCTGTCAGGGCTGTGAAATAAGGAGTTGATACTTTGCAGGTCCTCAGATCAAATCCAGCTCTGTGTAACTGCTCCAGCTGGCCTGGAGAAGCTGGCACACACAGAGGCAGGCAGACAGGCAGGTAGACGGGCAGCTACTCTGTCAGGGTGACGAGGTAAACACGTCGCAATAGAAGCTCTGCAAAACCCAGAGGAGCTCGGCTCAGGCCAAGCAAGAAGCAAGACGGTAATAAGTTCAGTGGAAAAACTAAATACAGACCTAATCAACTTGATGCTACTTTTTATTCAGGCCTAATAAAGTTTTCAAAATCCAAATACGAAAACGTTTAATCCTAATTATGTATTTAGGGTGCTTTCACATCAACCTTGTTTGGTCTGGAACCAAAACAACAGGTTCGGAAGGTTCCTCAGACCAGGGTCCAGATCAAGCAGCAAGCAAAAGAAGAAGAAACTGGACTTTCAGGTTTGAAAACGACCTTAGAGATTAACTTAACTGGTGAAACTGGATGTAAATACATGCAATCATGATGATGAGAAGAAGAAGAAGATGTCAGCATTGTTATTTTCTGTAAGAGTTCCACAGCCTTTGAAACAATAGACAGGCCTTAATTTTCATCCTGTAGCATTAAACTCACGATTTAATTCTCTACACAATGACGAGTTACAGTTTATAGTCTGTGTGTGAGGGTGGGTCTGAGGTCAAAGTATTCTTCCTGTTTCCCTCCTATTGTACGTGATTAGGGAAAGTGGATCCGTCATTCACTGAGCTATTAGGACTCTGTTTCTTTCCCACACAAATATCCAGTCATTTGGGCTGTCACGTTGAGGAGGGGACCCCCCTGAGCCAGCCTGACTGTACAGGGTGTATAGCAAGAGAGGAAAACTGAGAGTACACACACACACACACACACAAACACACACACAGGCGCACGCTGAGGCCAGCAGCAGTACCAGAACTGGTGTGTGATGGCTCAGGAGAGGAGGGAGAGTTATTAGCTTAGCCCTGAACCACCTACTTAATATAGGGGCCGGCGGTGATCGCTAACAGAGCCTGGCAGAGGTGACAGCTTTTGGCCCTGCTTGAGGAAATCCAATTGAAAAGCAGCCAAGAGGAACAACAAGCCCAAAACAGATGTTGCTCGCTACCACCAGCGCAACTTGAGTACACAACCCGGTGGCAACAAACTGCGATGTCAAGTCTTACAGACAAGCATACACACAGCGGTCACTGTGTGGAACCCACACACACCCACACTAGAGCCTCGTGAAACAAGCACATATATAAAATGTAAATCGTTCGCAATGCACACAAATTATTTGCTCACATTTGCTGCTGTTTCAAGTTTTTGTACAGTAATTGCTATTTAAAAAAAATCAATATGATACCCTCAAATTTTTAAACTGGGTCAGAACTGTATTAAACACTTAAATAAAGTAAATAGGTAAGTAAATTAAATTGCATTCCAATAAATAAAGCATCAATCTGGTAAATCTAGACATGATTTAAGATCAATAAAATCTATCAGTCTGATGTGACTGAGAATTATTTTCTAATTGTGAAGATCAAGATACGTGAGAGCTAAACCCAAAATGAGTTAAGAAAGCAGAACAAGGGGAAAATAACAATAGGGAAGAGTTTAAGTCATATATATTAAGCAGAGATCAGAAGAAAACAGATCATTCCACCCATCCATCCACCCATTCCCTCTCTTTTATTTTTTAACATCTCCGGCAGGGCATCCCAATGAAAACACAACAAACAGACCCACAAACCATTACCCCCCCCCCCCCCTTTGCTCCAGTATTAATTGAGTTTGGCAAGACTGACCATGCTTCAGTCATAGAAGCATTCGTTTTATTTCTATTACCGCTACTGCAAAAGAGCAAGAGAGGGTGTTTGTGTGTGTGTGTGTGTGTGTGTGTGTGTGTGTGTGTGTGTGTTTGGGGGGGGGCTAAAATCAATTGTGACATATCTTTATTGCCAGTCGATGACAAATGACGGCACATTTACCATTGCTCCGGCATTGTGTCAGTGTGTGTCATATCGATTTTACATCAGACGGACAAATGTTATTGATGAAGTGCCTCAGTAACAGATGAGCGCTCTATTTTACTTGTTTTAACGTTTAAATAAAACGGAAGGGTGGGGGGGGTGAAGGGCTTTTGTAGCCAGATCTGTTAATGACACTGGTACACAATTGCTCTTTTAGTTTTTCTTTAGATTAACTCGATTTCAAAGCATTTGGACAAACTGGGTCTGAGACCAACGGGAGTGGGTACAGCTACACACCCTGAACCTGATCACACTGCACACATGGTAATTGGGGGGGGTGTGAGAGAGAGAGAGTGAATTGTAAACAAACTAGCTTTTAAACAAGACAATTTTGGGGTGCGTGTCTTTGGCGCCAAGCAAAACACAGCGATGGAAAACTGATACAAACTTTTAACACATGGGTCAGAGCAGGAGGCTTTGAACTGGAGAGGGAAAGCCCGCTGCCAGTGCAGAGAGCTGTTTAATTAAAAATACTTAGGTATCTGACGGGGCTTTCTCGGGGCGACCCCTTGTCAAACTGCATGTGATCCCACTGTCAATCTCTCGGGGTGTTTTCTAATTGCATAGCTTTCCACTGACTGAGGAAAAAATGTTGGAAAAAGAGCGAGTTCTGAGCAACAGCAGCTGGGGACTGGGTTGGGTTCATAGAAATTGTAACAGAGAGACACGTGCGGACACACACTTGCATAGACACACACTCTGTTGCACTCTACATGAGATGCTCGGATTACTGAACCTCTCATATGCATCAGATGTACACACTGACACTGAAATGATGCGTATATAAATAGAGTACATTTCAGCATTCAGCATAAAACCATTTATGCCCAAAAACACATTCGCACAAACTCACAGAAATCCTGTGTGTACCCTCGCTCCTAACAGAACGCACTCACATTCAGATACACCTATATATGGGTTTGTGCAGACATAGACTTACAAAGCTTCTAGAGTGAATACATTCACATAATCAATAAGGAAAATAAATAAATACAACAATTAAACACCAGCTGACTCACATGCATCCATCAGACACATCAAAAGTTGATTTAATACTGATAACCACCGGCAGCAATAACATCCCCCTAAGAACCAGCGAAATGTGCCACTAGTGAACCTACATTTTGAACCATTTAAAATACTCCACAGTCTAACACATACCAGACATATTTTCACATTAAACACCTCACTCTCAGATGATGAGCAGGGCTGAAGCAATATTGAACCTGGCATTCAAACTGTGCAAGAAGGATGGAGTTGAGGCAACAAGGAAATAAAGGTGATAAAGCTTTCGATGTGAGTTTATTATTTTAGTCATTTAAACACTTACTGTCTGCTGCTGACAGTGTGGTCAGAGGCTGTGGATGGAATTGTGCTACCTGTGTATTAATATATACATTCATAAAATATACAAGGAAGAAATTATGTGCACTATTACCCTGAGACAACCGCAGCAGAGCAGGTGCCCCTAATTGGTTTCCCACCCGCAAACACTAATCTGTCTAATAATTCCAGGAATCTCTGATCTCTGTCTGTTGTCTGTGGCTCATATATCTGGAGAACCATTCATCCTTTCGGCTTCATATGAGGTATGTGTAGAGGCCCTGGGACGTGCAGTGTTGAATCTCATGCAATTTGGACTCAGACTATATGCTCAAAACTGCTAAACTTTGAATAAACAGACAACCAGTGTTCTGCTCATCAACGTAATGGAACAATTGTTCACAACGATGGTAACCACTGATTCTCTGCTTCAGGGTTCTGTGGATTGAGTCCTGCAGCCGCTCTGTACCTGCCACAGCTCAAGTACTGCAGGTCACTTTTACAGTTCCAGAAAGAAAGCTGCAACCAGTTCAGGCCAAGCCCATTCCAAACAGGCAGGTTCAATATGGCCACTGCACTGGTAGGTAAGTAAAGTTTCCAAGAATTAAACTGATGTTTTCCCCTGGGCACAACGACAGAGAACGTGCTTATCATTTTCTACTACAAGTCCACAAAAACCTACAGGAACAAATATGTGTTTTTTGCATAAAAAGTAGTTCGCTCAAAGAACAATGGAATATTTGCCCTTGGTCCCTTCGGGTGTCCAGTTTTTCATATGCATACATTTAAAGGCATGAAAACAAATTTAAAATCACCTGACAGACACATGTGCACTCACACACACACACACACACACACACACACACACACACACCTTTTAAATGCACAATAACAGAACACCAAGAACTGTGCCACTGACAAGACAGTGTTGCAGTGCCCTTGACTAACAATGACAAATGGATGCAATATGCAAAGTCTGAACAAGTTGCTTTTGGGTACAAAACAGGGAAAAAGATTGCTCTGGGCTCCATTATGGGATGCGTTTGCTCTCCTGTTTCCCAGCTGAGGTGAGCCAAGCTGAGGTTAATGGCATGTGTCCAGATCAAGAAGTGTGTCGGTGAGTGTGTGTGTGTGAGAGATGTGTTTCCTTACCAGCACGAGGGAGAAGGAAGAGGAGATAGACAGAGAGAAAATCTTTCACTTATTTAGACGTGCAAATTGTCTGTGAGTGTCTGGGGCTATGGATGATACTTTATTCGGATGTGATTAAATATGTTTTCAAAGATACTATTTCTGACTGTGAGCAATAATATTTGTTTTTAAGTG
>NC_083644.1:11248054-11258054 GCF_963576545.1 Limanda limanda | reverse complement strand
ATTGAAAATTCCAACTCTTTTCCTTCCTATAATTTCCTTTATTTCCTATTAATCAGTTAGTAGTAATATTAGTACGAGTCACTTTTTTTAAAACCTGAAGTAACAACAGAGAGAATAAAGACAGTGATTTTACTTTCAATAAAAAAAAGATTCCTCAAACACGATCATGTTACAGAGGAAATAAGGACGACGAGGGGATACGGTTCCTGCTTTTTCAATCCAAAATGAAAAACATTTTCCTCCATGGTAATAGAGGCTTTGCCATGTGTGTGTTTGTATGTGTGCGTCTGCTCCTGCACGTGCTCCTTTATGTGTATGCATTCATGTACAGTGTGTGAGTAGGCGGCAAGGACTACGACCAAGGCTGCACCGATATATGGTTTGCTGATATTTGCCATTTAAATGAATTTTCCTCTTGTGTGGTGACACACTGAGATGCAACCACACTAAAAACTACAGACGAGGCCACCAGTGTAAAATATTCTACTGGGTTTTGGAAAAATTGTATTTCTTATAGACATTTGAAGATTTAATGTTCAAAAGGTTTAACTACTTGAAAAATAATATATTTGATTTTAGGGTTGGTTACATTTAAACCTGCTAATAATGTAATTTTCTTGTTTATTATATGTTTGTTTAATCCTTAATTTACTGGCAGTAAGCTTATTCCTCTGGACATTGAATAGTTGTATTATTATAGGAATGTACATAATGCTGTTTCAGTGTTTTTTCACTGAGTCAGAAACTACACTGTGTGGAAATCCTTTCCCTTTCGACCTTTAAATTAGTCAAATTAAAAAAAAATTGAAATATTGACAAATTATCACCTCCTGCCGCAGTCATCAGTCTTCAAAAACTGGGTAAACCTCTACTACAACTTGGTGCAGCAGGAGAAAGAAATATGGAGAGGAAACAAGAGGGAAAAGGCTCTGAATGGACCAGTTGTGTGGGTCCAGAGCAGAGGACAGGAGAAGCCTGCCTGAGAAACTGGATCCAACTTCTGCTTTTCTCAAGGTCTCCTGCCAAATAAGAAATTAAAACAACATCTTGGTCCATAGGAGGTTGAGGGTAGTGGTGACAAGTGGTTACACACTCACACAAAAACTCAAGATGCTCTTTACCAAATTGAAAGCATGGGATCACACACACACAAAAACAAACTATCAGCCAAAACCCCTTTTCATTTACTGGTGTATTCACTGCTTTTGCTCTCAGAATTGTTTGTAGTATTCCTCTTTTTTTTACCTGTCTAGTTTTATAGTGAGTCCTCTAATAAATGTACTCTATAATAAAAAACTCTCATAATTTTACATGGAACAGTGTGTGGGCCGAGTTAAAGCCTGGGAAACGGTTGCCAAAGAAATATATGAATATCATCTAGTCGACAGGATGTTTATCGAAGATGCACTGTATGTTTTTATGAGAATATAGCTAATTTGGACATTATTGAACTGGTATAAGTTATTAGGTTTTTATATTATAATGAACCAACACAAGGAGAAGAAAAAAATCCAACACAGCAAAAACTTCACTGGAATATCTAATATTTAAACATTTTCAGTGCTATTTCATGACCTATAACCACAACAAACATGTGTGGTCTTAACCAGCTGTAAAATGTGTTTTGATAACTTTTTAAAAATCCATATAATAGTGAACAAATAGCATAATTGAAAAATGAGGTAAATTATTTGGTTTGACATTATAATAGATAAGGAGTAAAGAAGGCTGTGTCTATAGGTGGACATGTTTATACCTCGAGGGGACACATCTTCAAAGTGAGGATGTTTATGGGATGTTGAAGGCTGATACTCATGTCACTTGTTTGTGTTAAAATTTTGGGGGCAAATTCGTCCACAGATAGTAGTTGTAGTGAAGTTTGTATTCTTTGGAAAAGTGGAACTCCACCACAGCAGAAAAACTTCAACAATTTATTTTGTTATCAATCATCATCAAAACAACCGCACAATGTGATAATATTATAACTCTCCACTCTGTGAATTAGCAATAATAATAAATAATTACCCAGATAAAAATTTGTCAGTGAAATTTAATATCAAACTGATAAGGACACATTTTGATCTCCGACTTAACAGTCAGTTTTTTCCAGATGTGGTTGGGGATATCGGAGGTGATGAAATGTAAAATTTAATCACAGGCCAATATGATCCCTGTAGAATATCAGCCTGAGTTTCCCTCTATTGTGCAGTGATTTGTCCATGTTTTGAACATTGAGCTCATCTGGGAATAAAACCCATTGACTCCTGTTCCTAATTGTATTTAATTACAGTTTTGTAGCCACTGAGCAACAGGATCGACAGAAACAGAAAAGCACCTCACCTCAAACAATCACTTCACATGCTGTAAAAGCGTTGCTTGCTCACACAACAAATCTCCCATATGGCGAAAATCAATAAGCAGAGCAACACTCTATTGATCAAATCTATATCTTGGATACACTCAGATGTCATGCTCCACTAGCCACGTGCGTGTGTTTCTTACAGTGCCTGTGTGTGTTTAAGGACGTCAGGAGGTGCTGTGTTCATTTCAATGGAGACAATTTACATTAAAGCCTTAAGCTGCATTAAAACTATGCCTCAGGTGAAAGGCTACTTTTCCAGTCAATGTTTCTTCCTAATACTCTGCATCTAATATGACTGTGTGTGGTGAATCAGAGCATTAATTGAAATCTCACTTTCAAACTTGTGACTACAGATAACCTCAGGGGAATGAAAAGGAGAAGCGCAGATGCAATGAGAAACACACTCCAACGAATGTTGTCTCCACCGAATGAAAGGCAGCGTGTAAATTTTAAGTGGTGAGAAGTTCAGACAAAGTATTAAATTACTCCACAGATTTAGAAAAAAATTGCTAAAAAAGGTCCCGTGCAAACCTGAAAGAGAGCCGTTACTTCAAAATGCGTTTTTTAAATATGTGCCACCACTTCACACGGGCGACATCCGAGCGCAGTGTCAACACCGTGTAACCTTTTCTTTTGAAATGACGAACTAATACACTAATATACAATTGCTGTGTTCTTCATAGACTTATACATTATTTCTTTTTTTCTACAGTCGGATTTAACCCTGAGTGAAATGATAAATTTCACCTCTAAAGCTTCAATGAATGCCCGTAAAATCTCATTACCACTTACCACTCAGTTGATTTCATAAGAAAAGTGGAAACATTGTTGTCATCAGTTCCCGTGATATAAAAGACCTTAATGCAATATGAATGAAACGGCTCTGATAAATTCTCTCATTGATTTCTCTATATTTCCACCGTGGGATGACAAAAGCACAGGGTTGCCCTCCACAGGCAGCAAACCGACATAACACAGAAATAGAAGGAAACATTCCTGACAAATACATTTCCTCCGCAAAGTTACCAAAGACTTCCTGCTGCTCTCAACAACTTGCGGAGGACGATCGTTACCCTAACATTTTCCCTCCGACTCCCTAACTTCCTTCACCTCTCTACATTGTTTTCTCCCTCTCCTCCACTCGCCTCCCCCACCCTGTCTGCCTGTGCAGCTCTAAGTTATTGATAGTTTAAAGTTATGGGCTAATAATAAGATGGACACTGCATGGCCAGGAGCCTATTATACCCAGGTAATGGATAGCGTGCGGGTTTTGAATGACATTGCCTAGAGATTGGATGACGGAGAGTGGAGCGATTTATAGGCCATACCCAAAGAGCACCCCCTCCTCTCTCCAATGCACACGCACACACAAACACACACGCACACAAACACGGCACCCTATGCTATTCATCTGCCTTGATAAGGAAGCAGATGAGGCATGCCGGTATTTATGGGGAAGATGTTCATAAAAAGTGCTGCCTTAGACCAGGAAGTTAGAATCAACTCAGAGGAACAGCATAGCCACTGAATATGCTCTGTGTGCACTTCATCCGTTGCAAATACACTCTAGTATATAATGCAAAGTGCAATTTTTACCAAAAATAATTTGGCACGAATGTTGTCGACAGAATTATTTGGGTGGTTTGACTCGAAAATTAGTTTCCTGGCTATTTAAAACATCAACATCACAACAGACAACTAAAGGATCAAGGAAACAGTTCTGTTGTCATCTACATATCAGAAAAAATGTGATAGATACAGATGTCCAAGACGAGTTTTAATCCTTCATTTAACAAAAACACCAATAAACATCCAAACCCTTGGTTACTGCGATGAGTGCTGCAGGTTTGCATTAGTGCCATGTCTGCATAATGCTCCTAATGGCCTCCTCATGCCCCTGCTGAGGGAAATGCCAGCGACAGTAGAGACACTTGAGCCAGTGTTGTTGGGATGAAGGAGGAAGAGTAGGAGCGGAGAGGGCATCAGGGAGCGCAGTGAAAAAGGTTTGTCAACATTATCTGTTTTATTGATTTAACAGTAAAAGCTTGCCGCTTAAGCTTTATGTTGCTATGGCTGGCCCCATTGAAAATACAACGGCCTGCAAATAAAAAACGATTCCTTAAAAAAAACTTGAGCATTCCTATTGATTTATTTTTATATTTTTATCTCCTGCCAAGCAGCTTGGGTTTTGCATGCATTATTGTTTTAAGTTTTACACATTTCATCATCTTTACGAGTGGTCATTAAGGTGGGACTATGTTAAACTGTGCTCTCACTCCCAAAGGGATCAATGGCACCGAAAGGAGGGAAGACGGCTCGAAGCCATATGTAAGGCCAGCGATGCTTTGAGCTAAATGCTCAATTGCTCAGAATGCTAACATGCTCAAGATACTGCTAGCATGTGGATGTTTAGTACATATCACATTCCCCATCTCAGTTTGGCATGTGGCTAACATTTGTAATTTGTACTAACCACCACTGAGGCTGCAGGGAACACAGTAAAATTCATCGTATGGTATTTTAATACATGGGGGAAAAGTCACAACTCATCGTGTCACCAAAAGAATGAATTGGTAACACATTTAAAGATCCTTCCCCCGAGTTGTCTAGCCATTACATCGAAGTGCCTTTGACTAAGTGAGCAGACACAGCACAACAATAAGCAAACATATCAAAGTTCTCGAGGAGTTCCCCTTTAAGTGTCACCACACCCCATGTGGACCAGAGAGCAGTGGGGTCAACAGAGTGTGTCATTGAAGCAGCTTGAAACCTGGTAGGGTTCCTGTTGTGTCCTGAACTCTGGAGGCTTTTCAAAGACGCTCTATTATGCCAGAGCAGCTGGTTATTACCAGAGGGCTCCTCCGGCTTCCCAGAAACCCTCATCAACACTCTCAAACTGACATGTGTACACACACACACACACACAGCACATCATTATCTAGGTCACTTTATGTGGCCTATTTGGGCAATTTGTTGAAACTCTTTGTCCTGTGCAGCTTGTGTGGCTGAAGAATCCAATCAGTGGTGCCGTTACATGACAGTTGCATGCAAACACAGTGGAGGAGCCAATTTATTTTGAAAATGATCGTTGAGATTGGGCGGAAAATATAAGTTTGAGGACCAGTTCTACGATGAATAGGATGTGTTGGAATTTTCTTCTTTTTATATAATGGATTTTATGTCAGATGTGCTGCAGAATTAAGAGCACCTGAAAAATGTGTAAATACATTTAATAAACTGAGTTAAAGTTTTCTCTCATGATAATTTGGAAATGGTTGCTTTGTTAATTTATGCATCAAGCTATAACACATTTTAACACTAGTGTCATCACTGGTGAATGACCCTCAAATGTGACAAGAGCAAAACAAAAAATATAAAATCTAACTTTTAATTTACTTGTTTTGATATGACCTTCAGAGACTATGGCTGTGGATATTTAAATAGTTTAAATCACTGTTTAAAAATAAAAAATACACATATCCAAACATTTATCATAAAAAGACTGACGGAGTTTATTTTAAAAGGAACGACACGCGGGATGTGAGAGAGAAAATAAAGTCAGATAATGAATCTATGGTCTGGTGTTTTGTACTGAGAGAGTATAACAGAAAGACAGAAGAACAGAGAAGAGCCGGCCGAGAGCCCAGAGCATTAATTACTGTTGACACGTAAGAAATATAATTAGATATGAGAGGGAAACAGAAACTATTTATGGCAACCGAGGGGCCTTGCTTAATGATCAGACTGCAGCTAAAACCTCTATTGATTTTCTTGTTAAATATACAGCTCAATTAAAGATACCGCTGATTAAAAGACAATTACAAATCGCAACGGTGGTTCTCGACATGCTGGGGAAGCTGGGTAATTTGGGGCCGCCCGCTCCAGACGGAGAATTGCACGTTTTCATCCTCGCTCTCTGCCTCATCTCCGCAGTGCAGTGGGAAATGAGGCTGCACAGGGTTTTTTTTCTTTCTTTTTCCATGTGAAAACCGGCATTTCTCAAAGTGGTGGCCAATTTTAGACAGAGCTGCGAGAGCGCTGGATATAATAGTCATGGCAAAATTCAGTGTACAGTTAATACAGCGTGTTAATTTCTCAGAATGTGACAAAACAACCTGCTGGATTTCATCACAAAAAGCATAAAACCAACCCTGATTAACCACAAACAATAACAATAACACTGGCCTCTGAATACATGAAGCCGAATACGTCGAACAAACAATACAAATTGAATTCCGTCATTAAAATGAAGTACCTGCTTAACAGAAGCTACACCGAGGCTCTTTTTCTCCGATCTGCATCAGCCTTGTCACTGACAAATAAAAACCTTGACAGTCTGTATAGCCTCACCACCACAGAAGGGCAGAATTACAATGTATAACAAAAAACCTTTCTGTTTTTCATTTAGGAAAAAAGAAAACAGTTTAAAGTCTATAAACCACTGAATTCTTTCATAAGTTTTGGCAGCGCATTATTTAGTTTCTACTTTATTACAACTGATAGAGGCAGCTTAAGAACGTTTAGGAAGTTTTGTTTTTGTTACTAATGTTGCTGCATTAGTCATCGACAATATAATTTAATGAATCAATTATGTAGATATAAATTAATAAATAATACGTTTTTATTCCTGTTTATCACCTTTCCCTGTTGTTGGCCTTTAAATTGATTAGTTGTGACAAGTTCAAATATATGCATATAACTGTGTGTGTGTGTGTGTGTGTGTGTGTGTGTGTGTGTGTGTGTGTGTGTGTGTGTGTGTGTGTATACCTGTAGGGAGTTGAGGAGGATGAAGATGTAGGCCATGACAATGGAGAAAGGCACCAAGACGCCGCATAGCCATGTTAATCCAAGGATGGGAAGCAACACCAGCACTGCTTTCACTGCAGCCCTGTGCTCCCGAACACACACACACACACACACACACACACACACACACACACACACACACACACACACACACACACACACACAGAGAAACACAAACACACACAGAGAAACAAGTTACAGTACAAAAATAAATACATTTAAGCATACAAATATGAATGTTGTAAAACCTACACACACACACACACACACACAAAGACTGGACTGGCTGACTGAGCAGAACTTATTTAACACCAGATAAAATCAATCTAAGCATTCCCTAATAATTCTCCTTCCTCCCCAATCGCCCTCAGCTCAATTCTCAACTTTTCAGTTAATTTTGGACAAACCTGAGCGGCTTTGGCAAACGGCTTGTTCCATATACAACACTGTGCAGCTGGAAAGGCTCACTGGGTGACAACTTCCCACCTTAAATCCACCTTAATTCTGTTTAGAGTGGAATTAGCTTCTCACTCAGGTGACCGCCAAACCGCACCAGCTGTGTGTGTGTGTGTTCGCGTGTGTGTGACATGGCGGGCGGCGAGCCCTAGTTTATTCAGCGGAGGAATGTGTTTGAATTTCCGAGACGGCTGCCACCCAGGGGTGCCAAGTGGTTCAAGGCCTGCTTTGAAAACCTGCATAGAGCCCCTTCTGTGAGCCGCGGTGGGCCGACATGGTGAGAACAACATTTACACTTTAACATGAGATTCACTGATAGGATCACAAACAAGGATGTTGTGGTGATTGGACAGGAGCTCACACTCTGATAAACTAAAACCATTGATAAAACAGAAAGCACAGGACAGTGACAGGGCTCAACAAGACACTGCAGCAGTCAAAGAACACAACTTGTTAGGACTTCAGTCGAGATAAAACATTTTCATGAGTACTAGTGACCAGTTAAAATTATTATCAATCGATCAAACAGCAAATAAAACTAGCAAACAAGTGTATTTATATGGAGTATAGAGAGTTATACTGATTAAACCTTTATTTTATTAATTGTATTTCTTGCAGTATTCTCAGAACTTTCCCAATATCATTTAATCTTAAAGGCAATAATGCATTTAAGACAATTTTTTTTTTAAATAGAAAAAGTAAAATGTTTATATTCTCACATCCCATCATTTCAAAGAGGAACTTTTCCCAACCAAATATTTTAGAGGCCATTTTGGAATATCAATATTTGAATTAGAGTTCAATCAATATAATTTTCTTCAAGGACAGTAAAAGTGCTGTTTATGCGATGTTTCAGGAATAATACACATGATATCAAAATCAAAATGACAGGTCAATAGGAGGTTAAAAATAAAAAAGGATTAACTGGCTTCATACCAGGAAACTTGTATTAAAATGATATCTTTATCTCGTAAACACTCGCAGATATTAAAGAACTATATTGTCAGATTTTTAACAATTACAAGCTTGCAGCCTTTTATACGTGCAGCACTAATGCAGCCCGGTCAAAATGTATTCCTCTCTAGTTTGATAAATGAGACTCGCTCTTTTAAAATGACAAATCCAATATAAAATCTTGCGGCTGCTTTTTATTTGACGCCCAGTGACTACAGCTTGTCGGCTCCAAGGCCTGAGGCCCGGGTGAATTATCTTTAAGAAAAAAACAGAGGACAAATGGCACCTCCTTGTGGTTGGTACCTGATCTGCTCGTAGGCTTGTTCCGCAGGACTGGTGCCCATGGCCAACATGATGGACCTTCTCTTGGCTGTGGAGATTGTGATGATGACCACCCTCGACAGTATCATGATATTTACCTGGAAATTAACAGAGAAACTATAAATCCAGACAGAGGAAGGAGTTTTTTGTTTCCTCGTTGTGGGAACTGTTGGGTTCCTCTCGATAATATTGAAAGTGACTTGAGATGATGTTTGTTGTGATTTGGTGCAATACAAATGAATTGAATCAAATGCAGGAGAGAACAAGAGAAAGATATGATGGAGATCTATAGGTGGACATATCTGTTTGAAGGAGAGGAAAGATAAGAGAATTGTCCAAAATGACTGATGTTCGAAGAAAAATTCATGCAATATTAATGTAAAACATCAAACTGTTACTGTAGAATTAGCTACCAGAGCACTTCATATGGTATTTCCACCACACAATGACTAAATGCATATTCTAACAATTTTAGTCTAGACAGGCTACACAATAGGATTACGATTTAATTTGCAAACCATGATGATGAAGATGACTGGCCCGGCAAAACCCCAGATAACCCCGTTCTGGACACTGAGCCAACAGTTGCCGTCGGCAGAGTATTTGCCCGAGGCCGATGCCAGCGTGATGGTGACTATCAGCACCGGTAGACCTGGAGGGAGAGAGGGGGGGGAAAGATGCAAATATAAAAAAAGGAGGAGGAGAGTTAAGGAATAGACAATTAGGAAGAGGAATGAAAATCAGCAAAAGGTAGAAGAGATGGGAAATGGGGCTTTACAACCGAGCTGCACACGGCCCAAAACGTAGGCAAACCTTAATTTTACTTTCAGATGTGTATACTTCTTAAAGCTATAGCACATACAGATTACATTATCAGATATAACTGGGTTCTTTGTGGGTTAACATCTGTGATTTTAAGACGTACTTTACCATTAGGTGTTAATGACCTTAATATTCCCTTTCTATCTGTGAAAAGAAAGTCTTGGCTTGTGTCGAGCCTTTTTTACCCCAGCCGATGAGATAGTAATATTTCATGTGTCGATCCTCGCTCAGGTTGACCGCCACCACCTTGCTCCAGAGCAGCAGACCCTCCACCAGCAT